>NW_019215328.1:0-16023 GCF_002532875.2 Varroa jacobsoni | reverse complement strand
CCACTCATGAGTCTTTTAAGGAATGGCGAACGAAGCAAGCATATGACGCCACGAAACCCATGTACACATATATATATATATATATATATATATATATATTTGTCCCCGTAGTAACTTACTGGGTAACGCATTCAACTACTAATATAAAAACCACGTTGTCGTAAAGGTTCGGATTGACCCCTGCAGATCCATACGTAAGACGCCGGACTAAAGCTGAAAATACCATACGCATATGGCTTACCTAACATTGTTGAAACGATGTGTGTTTTCAACTTTTTTTAGGCATTTAAGCACACATACCTACAAATAATTAATTTCCACCTCCTCCGCTATGAAATCATCGGAGGTCGAATAGAACCAAACGTGTCATCGACGTCATACGATTTGTTACCCGTAGTTCGCTGGTTACATTGTAGCTTGTAGTTCTATATTAACACAGTGTACCGGCCATAAATCCTGTATGGTCTGGTAAACTTTGACGTGAACGGAATAACTGCACAGCTTTGCTGGCCACATAATAAAATGGGGTTACGTCATGGATCAGATGCTCCGGGTGCACGGACCATGTTCCGTTATGCATGAACTGAACGTAGAACCTATTAAATGAGCTGAGACTCGCGCATGGGATACCGGATTTTTGAAAGAACTGACAAACAAATAAAGCTATTAGTCTCCCAATCATCGTTGTAGTTTTTTGGCCTAAACGAGTAGGAAATAAGACATTTCTTTAGTTTTTTTTTTTATATTTCAATTTCCGAAATATTAAAGCTTCACAATTGAATCATGTCTATGAGCTGTAATTTAAAAAATTAGACAACAAAGCATGTCATAGCGCAATAATACTCTCAAACTGTGACCATTCTTTTTTCGTCTTCTATTAACTGATGATTTATTCTAAATGGAAACTACTTAAGTACTTGTAGATTTTTTTCCACTTAGCCGCTTGAGCCGATGCCCAACTCGAAACCTTTACATTTAAATTATATGAAATTACATTCAGATCTAGCCGCTATTCACGTTCATGGATCTCCATAAGGGTTAGAAAAATGCTTTTGTCTCAGACGAAACAAAACTTGAAATAAAAAGAAGATGAACGAAAGAGCTCATTTAGAGTGTAACGTTGGAGCATAACAGATTCCCATCGAAAAGTTCCCGTGATAGCGATACTGGACGTGACACTCAAAAACATAGAGAGATTCCTCTCTTTCTTTTTCTTTTGGGCCGAAAGTTCCTTAGGCCTAGATCCTGCAAATGAAGGCCTTTCGATTTCTGGGGGTAAATGTTGTATCCAAAGTGCTGTAAAGACCTATATGGACCCACTTGTCCCTGGACGACGCCCACCGTCGATGCATATATAAACAATGCTTTCGCGGCATACCCCGCATAAGCATTGTTTATATATGCTCAATTATTAGGATCTATTCGTGTCAAGTAAATCGAGTACAGGGACCTTTTTATGCATCATTCTTCAGACTAAATAACAATAGATATTTCAACAATCTTCGTGGGCGGCCACGCTTATTTCGTTCACGCGATTTTCCAAATATTCCTCCTTCGATCCATAACTTTTTTAATAGTAAGTATACGTCAAACGATGTTATCAAGTGTGTCGCTCGACGAACAGGCTGAATACAAACGTTTCAGTGAAGGGTAAGCCAACATTAAAAAAGCATGTATTAAAATTATCCCAACTTCAAAAGATATTATTTTTTTATTCTTTTTACTAAATCATTATTAAATCGAAACTATCATGGAAAGTAATAGAAAGGGTTGATAATAATCGGTCCGGTAGAATTGGCTCCCATCCAATTTTGCGAAAACGCAATCGTGCAAATCCCTAATAAGACTCTTACCGACTTTTCTACCCGGTAAAAAGTAATGCTTTGAAAAACAGCTTTAGCTTCTTAAGATATTATTGCTATTTTTTTTTATTTCTGCTGGCCGTCATCATCAAGTTAACCCAGTTAAAGCCCGTGTCATGGCAGTTTAGCAGTACTTGAAAGACATTTTGGAAAAAAATCGTTCTATTCTCAGTTCGTTTAGAGTAATCAGCGGACAGTAGCAGCAATACCAGGCTGCTAACGCGCCAAGAATGCAGGGCTGGCTTACACAGAGCTAGGCCCATTGCCAAATCAATAACCCTTCTTCCTATCCTCGAAGATCCTTTGTAAGGCCATCCAAGAGAAATGCATCCAGTTGAAAGGAGGGGCAGCAGCGGTGTCGGGCAGGCAAAAGATTTGATTTCTGTTAGAAAGACGCAATACCGCACTTTGTTAGCACAGTAGCAAAAGGCTCAGTCAGAAAATGACCAGAGGCGCGCGTCAATCTGCCATTTGATCGCCGAATAAATTGATCTTTCTCTATACAGTAAGAGGACGAGCGTGCTGAACTAAAAAAAAGCTAATCGGGGGCATTTTGTTTTCCAATCCGTGGTACTTATGAGGCACGCTCCCCATCTCAACAATGAGTAAGAAAAGTAGTGAGCAACTATGACGTTTATCATAATTGTTAAGTTCTGTTAACTGTGTTGTTAACCTGAACAGGAAGAAAACACGAACGGTCTTACGTTATTGACACAACTTTGTTACTTGAAGCACTACGCTGCTTAGTATAGAAAAGTAATCATTGGGTGAACTCGGAAATTCACTGAGTGTTAATGTATATCTCAACTTTGTTGAAGTTACTATAAAGCTGAGTTGCTCGTTGAAAATACCCTCCCACACAGCACTGATGAAGTTTCATCGTAAACACTGAATAGTTTCTTTTGTAAGTATTTGATGCCTTGGAGATTGCAGCAGATTCGTATAACTGCTGTTTACTATCATCCAGTCGTCGCAAATTCGAGAAAGTCCTCGGCCATCAGTATTCCCAGTTTCCAAAATTTCAAGCAGACGTACAAGTTTCATTAGTCATTTCTAATCACTGGTTTCTCAAATTGAAGCCCAGCTGAGGTTAGGTTTACTTCAGTAATCCCAAAAAAAGTGCTATATTTTGTTAAGAATTTACGGCGCTCAACACGAACAAAAAAGCGTAGCCTAGCCTGACTTCTGGAGTACTCATGCGTCGCGAGTATAGTCGCAACATAGAACTTCCTGTGGGGAAAACGTCTTGCATTAAGTTTTCCAACAACTTAACGGTAACCGTGTCAGGAGCGGCAAACCAAATCTAGAGCGGCTCTGAGAGGGAAACCTAAAAAATCCATGTTATCACGTCGCTTGCGATGCTCTGGTTTATAACCGTGTCCAACTAACTTGTGTGTTCAGCTGTTATTTTTTGCGCGTTTTTTCATCAATGATTTGTAAGTAAGCAAGGTCACTTAGAATTTGAAAAAGTAGTTACTCTAAGGTAGCGTATCCCGTGGGTGCTCGTCTTTCGCTATTTGGTCTTTTTAATCTTTCGTGCAGTGTTTCATTAATTTGCTGTAAAGTATTTGCCGCTACCTAACTAGTTACTAGTTGAACATTCGTTACAAGTTCCTGATTTTTCTGGTACTCTTACACTAATTCATCCAACAAAGGTGTAACTGAGTCTACGAAATGTAGTGTTGCCTGTCCATTAAACAGCTATGTTCCCTATGTAAAACTAAATCAGCGGCTCGAATTCTAATTAAGTTCTCTATCTAGGCCACACTAAACTGATAAACAGAAGGCTCGGCCTTGAAAGCAGGCGAAACCATGCCGTAAAAAAGATCTTCGTTTGCCCCACGCTGCTTAGAGACAATGAAGATAAGATTTTCCTTAACAAGTTGATATTTGTCAATATGGCACGATAAGATTGATCGCATGTTTACAACGAATGCATGTGTGTGTGTGTCTAGCTAAACGATGGGGATTATCTATCACATAAAGGCGATGTGTCATTTTAAAAATTTCTGATTTTTCCACGCCAAGTGTAAAGCTAAAGGCTAATTATTAATTTCTCTGTACCACGGTGGCCGTTGTTGTCACGCTCTACCGCCATGCCACAGTTGCAATCGTCACCTGGCGTGTCTTCACTCATTGAAGCTCAACATAATCGTGTGAATAGCGGCGTTAATAGCAGCACAACATGGACGCCTATCCTCCGGCTGGCGCTGTACGATACGCAGCACTGATAATGAGCGCATCGTTCCTTATGAGGGTTATTTAGGTTCATAGCATGCACGTTTCGGCCTCGTTTCGCGTTGCTATTGAAAGCGTGAATGGAAGACAAATTATGAGCATAGAAGATATAGATAAGAACTCATTTAAGAAGGTATTAATATGTCAATAAAAAGAACTTCTGTTAATCAGTTGCCTGTCCGCCAATGACGGTCATTGACGTAACATCGGCATGAAGCGCGAAGGCGTGCTCGGATAACGTCCTGTGTCATACTACCATGCTACAATTTAATTCCTTCTTTCTGGTTTGCGCAAGTGCGTGCTTATACATTACTGTGCCCCTGACAGACTCGACGAAGGTTTGTGTCGATCATCCTGACAATGTCAGATGGCCTGGCTGAGGTAGGCGCTACATTCTGCCGGAAACGGAAGGGCCATCATTACCGGAAGTAGGGGGCTAAAGATCAAGCTCGAGAGGCGCTAGTTTTCGAACATTTGTATACCACCGGACAGAGGGATGGCTTGAGGCCACCGAATCGTTGATGACGATGGTGGTAGCCATGTGCAATCGATCGCCGTAAGGGATACTAAAGGGCTTAAGGGTTTGTTGCCTTCTAGAGAAAGCAAAGATTTTCCACTGCCAACGCATAGTTTCTCCGCTTGCGAATGCAAACATGACAACAGCTGATAGGATAGAGTTATCGTGAGCGTGTCGCTTTGTACTGCGCGCAATGGCCGTCGATTGAGTATATTTCGTTGTTTACTACGTTAGTTCGTTTAGACGCTATCAGATGCTCGAGCGCTAGGGGCGGTGCAAAGGCTTTGCTTTGTGGGTCTTCCGACGATGTTTGCTGTCGTTGATATGTAAGCCAAGACAACGTACCTGACGCGGAGAACCCAAAATCTGCAACATAGCCGCGACTGAATATGAAGAATACGGAATGAAAGCTTTTGTATCGCACCACTGCTCAAGGCCCGGCTTGTTCATTTCAGTTGTCACGGTCCTTCATCTTGGTCATTAAATTTACGACTCGGTTTTTTTATGGTTAAACGAAAAGGTTGAAGTTTGTAGACTCTTAGCCACTATTCTGCAATGACAGCTGAACTCTATAACAGGCCGTCATTCGTTAGTTTATCGAGTATCACTCCATAGGTTTCGTTCAATCCTTTTAGTGCACGTAACTTATTAGGAAAATGTACGTGCTATCGGCAAATTCAGTTATCGTGTATTTTAACTTGATTGATGATACACGTGCTTCCAGATAGTTGACCCATGAATTTTTAGTAGACGCTTGAAGACAAAATGCTCCGTTTTCAAAATGTGTTTTTTTTTGTTTGTACTCCAAAGGCTTGTTTTAGACATACATCGGTGCTGCACGAAATTATTCGAGAGCGTGAATACTTTCAGCCTCGGGGCTTCTATAAGAGGCGCACTTCTTTCCAATAATGAACGTATTATATTTAACATCAACGTACGAGCCTACTTGTATATAGATCGAGTTTTTCATGGTTTCTATATATACACAGTTTGATGCTTCCTGACAGAGTAAGGGCAGACATTTAAATATAATTATCTTCGAAGATTAAAGCAAGTTAGACGTCCTGGTTTCTTACGAATTTTCACACATTCCCTATTAAAGGACAGCAGGCAGAGTTTATCGGTCCAAAAAAACCATTGTACGCACCCGCACATCGCCCCCTACAATGATAGACAAAAGCCACATTCGATGATATTCCTTAAATACGTAAGTTAATCAATTAGGATAAGTTCGGCAACATTTACGGCTCCGTGCTTTGGTTGGCAGCATTATTTGCTAACAATATGTACCTTGTGACTACAAGGCAAAGGTCTGAATGGCTGTTTACTCAAAAGAAATAACATTATGAAAATATTGCACGAGTTCTATTTAGTATTAAAGAAGGCAAAAAGGGTTTGTTAGAAAAAGTGGGTATCATTGAGCTCAATCTGGACCCACCGTTCTTCCACGTACGTCGAGGAGGGTTATTGCTACAAAATGATAAATAGACGGCTATTCGATAGATTGGATCGAATGCGCAGGGACAAGTTCACCTAATTATGTTAGAATTCGGCGTTCTTAATTAATTCTTTTTACCTATTTCTTGTCATTGTTTTTTTTTTTTTTTTTTCTTAATTTTTAGTCACTTTCAAAGATTTAGCTTTGTTATAGTCTATATTTTGCGAAATTTCTTCATTTTGAAAAATTATACTTTTATTTGATTTCAAGACTATTCGAATTCAAGCCGTGTTTGTGTCATATGGACAAAGTGACGATGACTAGTTTTTACAGAAACTATGAATCGTAGTGAACCTTAATGGCAATGTAAACACCCTGCTACTAGCAAATAACAAAGTGGAAAAGGAACTTGAATAAACTTGATAATTCAATAATTCTTCTTTTAGCCAATTATATAAGCAGCGTACGTTTCAAGTGTGAGCTATGCCTTGACATCTTCCTTTTTCCCTAGAGCTGGTCGATCTATTCACTGTTTCTCTGAGGACATTATTAGGTTAATGTATTCCAAGCCCTCCTTCCGGGTAACGGTACACCGGCAGCGTTCGGACTATTTTCTTTCGTAATGCCAAGTTACGTGAATGTATTGAATCAAGCGTGGCAAAAGGACTTTGCTGAGGTTATGAAATTGATTTGTTGGTTCTCAAGCCCTGCAATAGTGTTGTCGCTTACATTCAGCGCTCTATGAGGCTGATTAAATCCTATCCTATATACAGCCGATCACAGGGTAGCATCGATGAATGTAGTGCTACACCACAAATTTAGTTTTTTGCGTCCCATCGTTTTATCACGAATCTGCAGGCGTAACCATACTATAGGCTACTAGGTAAACAGAGATAAGTGAAATGCGATGGGACAATCCTATATTCGTGTATATATACATCGTTGATGGTATCAGCGCGACAGGAGCCGGTACGTTTGTCTAATAAATTTTGCGTCCTACGATCGTTTTCGAGGCAGGTTACGCTTGGCGTTTGCGACCTGCTGGCCGAGTCGTTGTACTCGAAGGACGAGCTGGTAGGAACAAGCAACAAGTTACGAAACGTGAGAAATGATTATTTTATCCAGTAGATCTTACTAATTTGTGCCAAGTATACTCAGTCAGCTTAGAAATTTTCTGAAACCTAGCAGCTTAAATAGAGAGAACCATGAAATAAAGCGTTTGATAATGATGAATGCACGGTGTTTGTTATCTTTTAAGATTCGTTTAAATTGGCGTTGGATTTCTAAATAATTCCTCTCCAGCTTACGTAGTGTGATAAGCGGTGGTCATGCGAAACCAAAGGATTAGGCGTCTCTACTTAGCCAACGTTGTGTTTATATAGATACTTGCGTTTCGAATAATGATAAACGCCACCGAGGTTAAATTTAGTTTGAAACATAAAAGAAGCTTTGATAATCAATGCACAATTTTTGCCCTATGGGGTGTTCGGTGAGCTTAAATGAACACCTCCGATACGCGTCCAAGGCACGGGTCCCCTCCGTGCGCAATGCACCATACGTCTGTGTCGACGCTTCACATACATGATTTACACACAAGTGTTTTACAGATTTTCTTTTATCGCGGTCTATTCTACCTAGCCATTTTTACCATATTCCGTTACGTTGGATAGATGACAATAAACAGTAATGTCGGATCCTTTTCCATCATCTCGAATACAAACATAAAACTCAAGATATTAACGGATCGCTTCCACTAAGTGAATAAACACGATTCATTCAGGCTATATTCAACAGCTGCCTGTGCCCTCGAAACACGAAAAGCTCCGATCTACTTCCGAGTGTGCAGAGAAATCTCATTTAAATGAATTAGCGTTAGACAATTTGCGCTCGTGTCCGCCCGCAAAGCGTGTTGCCTATTCAGATGCCAGCTTCAGCTTCGCCATTCGAGGTCCTTAAGACAACACGCGATCTTTCTACTAGGTTTGCATGTAGTATTCGTTGGGCTGCGCCACACCAAACACACACACACACACAAAGGCAAAAAAACGAAACGATGTTAAAATAAGTGGCCTCATTTTATAAGCATCTGTCTCCTTGTGTGTACAGTACAATCAGCCGATCATTATAGTCATTATCCGGTATTTTTTTAGAATTATTCAACCCTATCTAGCATAGATAAGCCCTATAATTATAATCCCTATCGTCACATTGATTTCATATTTTTATAGTTCGATCGTCGATATCGAACAGTGGTCAAATAAAAGGATATTGACAATTGTTCTTACCATCGGTTTAAACAATGGTCGTGTTGATTCCCAAATGCTAGTTTTGCTAGTTCTACACACCCAATATAATGAGTATATACAATCAGCATCCGAAAATTACTTATATTTTTCCACGTATACGTGAAATATTCGCTTCACTAAGCTTGTCTCACGGCCGATGGCTGCTCCCATCAACAGACGCCTACGGAACCTGCTGTTGCTTAATATCCAATAAATTATTTACGCTGTAAGCACACTATTAGTATTTATCTAGTCGTGTACTTCTTGTTATACATGCATTACATTTGTATGTGTCCGCTGGTAATTATTATTAATAAGCGCAACGAGCACCGCTGGTAACGAGCGACATGTACCTAATATCAATGCAGATGGAGCTTCAAGAAGACTAACAAGCATTGCCAACTCAAAAGAATGTATCTGCGTTTCCTATCTTCAATGGCGACACAGAATGTCTTTTAACGACATTTTCTTTACGACACTGACTATCTGCAAGGCTCACCTGCCTACTCCGAGAGTACACTATGCGCTAATATAACGTCTGCTATAAGTCAGCTGACAGCAAGGTGCCTGAAGTCGTCATCGCCTTGGCTTGCTGTTGTCCTGAGAGGCGTTGGTTTGCATAGGTCAGGACAGCGTCAAATCAAAGTGCAGAAAAGAATGATTTTACCACGCACTACTTAGCCACCTAAGTCGGCCTGACGTCACCTGGGTCAAGATCCGGATCTGACAATTTGAACTGGGACTGTTTCGTTTCACCTTCTTTGTCAGGTGTACCAAGATAACGCGGCGCATAGTTTCATAATATGATTATGCTTCAACGTAACCCTACTGTGCTTTAGGATTTTCCTTCTTCTGATATGCTTTACTTGTAGGTTGTCATTTCTGACTGAGCTGATTCGTCGTCTGCTCACTTTCGGCACATTTGTTTAAACAGTGTATTGACTTGGATGTGCTGTCGTCGTTCGTGCTCAACTCGTGTTTTCTTTCGGCGTTTCAACGCCTCTCATAGGCCTCACGACCGTTCCAGCTTACTCTAATTTTTCGAATTGTGATGGGATTTGTATTGCCACTTGAATTCCTGGTTTCTTCTGGGCTAGCCCTGTTCCACGTCCACACTTCGAGAGGTCTTTTCCTCGTTTCCACGCTTCTTGACGCTGTAACGGATATATTCAATTTTAAGTAGGCACGTATACACTTATCGTTCTTTTTAAGAGCTGGCTAGAAAGAGAGCACTGCTGCTTTTTGTAGATGCTCTATCCGAAAATCGAAGATCGCGATCGGCTCAGTTTGCCACTAGCAGAACATCGGATGAACTATAGACTCGAGGAAAACAACATCTACTACATTATATAATAATAAAATCCATAATGTTACCTAGATTTTTGTTTGGTTGCATCGCTATAGCAGGATATACGTTTGATTCGTGTTTTGCGCGCGTCCGTCTGCAAGTATTTTGTTTGTTTGTTTGTTTGTCTTTTGTCAAGTTTTTCTTTACGTCCAACCATTCTCTCACCTTCAATTACTTGTTCAGTATCCTAATAAACTAATAATAAAAATAAAGTAAATAAGCGAATCGTTTATTTATACTGACGAAGACCATTTTGTTCATCTGATAACATTCATTCAGCCCCTGAGAAACGAGTTGCTGGGTTGCTTATCACTGACTAACTACACTTGCGTACATGTACATTCTTCAAAGAGGCCTTGTTGCAATTCGTTTGTAAACTTGCTTATGTGATAGCTATACAAAACATTATTTTATGGTTCTGTTTATCCTAAGTTGCTGTCAAAGGCTGACAGCGGGCTTTTTGCCGACGCGCCAAAAGGGCAACGAAACGAGCTGTGTGTTGAAAGGCATGTCATCAAAAGCGTGCTCTCTTGTAACGACCGACCTATCATTATACGATGCCGCACGCAAGGTAGCAGCTAACGTTCAAAGCAATTAGATTAAAGGGATCACGCAAGAATCAGCCAAATTAGCTGGCATATAGCTACAGATACCTCTAATGCTGTTATATCATTGTGGCCGAAGCATGAAAACTGAATCAGAATTTTGTAATTAGGTAGAACCTTCCGAAAACGGCATAAGGCAACATGTCGTTTAAATATCGATTGCTTTCTCTATAGGAGTAATATCAGAAGTTGTAATAACAACAGCAGAAAAAATAGAGACCAAATAAATTTGGAGTGGGACGCTAGGAACTAGCTCGCCGATGGGCGACGCTAAGAATACAACGAAGGCGTATGACGCACGCGAAATGGGTAATCAGAAATTCAACTTATCAGGTTCAAACGGTGACAACGCCAGTTAGGTATGTACGTTCGTTTCCTGTAGATAGACGGGTGTTCTTTTGGTTCTATGCTGCTATCAAAATTCGCATTCTGCTAGAACACACGTTATCGCCGCAGACGCTGTCAGGATCACTCTCGCTGGCGTAAACAACAGCTGGCCGGCTGATTGGTTGTAGCGCAGTACGCAGCCACTGCTCGAGGAAGAGCCCCCAACTGCTAACTGCCTATACAAAACCACACCAGTCAAGATTTTCGCGGACGTAGAATCATAAAATGCTGTCGTTGGAAGCAGCTGAGTTCGCACTTCTTCTATGCATATGCTACCGGGACGAGGCGGGAACGCATTGAGGCAACAAGGTAAATTTTTTTCTTGTGTGCTTACTTGCACGTGCGTGGCGGTGGTCGTTCTGCTCGTACTAGCAGACGATAACTTTACTTAGGAATACAGTCCTACGCTGTATCAGTCGCACATCAACATTTTTGCAGCCTCTTCGCCTTCTGACAATAGATTCGCATTTTCTCAGAAATATAGGAACCTCGTCGTCCAGCGGAAATTCTACCGATAGCGAATCAAACCTCCGTGTGTTAAATTCCCATTTTGAACGCCTTGGGAGCCCTGACCAGGCAGCATAGGACGGATCCAGTGATTTCGTCTACCTGTACATTTACTGGGTGCTGAATCGGAACGCTTGTATCTAGAGGGGAAAAAAATGGGTAGCATACAAAAATAACTCATGTACCCGCAACAGCGTCCCTCTGATTTGGAAGTACGTTAGAAGAGACAATAACGGTTGGAGATAGTCGAATGCATCTATAGTAGCGCTAGTGTAGTTCGTCAAACGTGTTTAGAGCCCGACAATTCAGCTAAGTAAATTTGATTGTTCGATCAGAAGTAGCTCCGTGCACAGGCGCGACGATGATGTACCGCCTTCCAGCACAAGGACAAACTCCTTCAACATTCAACAACACAGGGCCCCTTTACGGATCTTTATAAGGCCGAAATAGACAGATAGTCTCTTTTGGGTAAGCTTATCTAATGAAACGTTGATGTGTCGGGGCACGGATATACGTACAGAGGTAGCAGTTCACCGAAGACGTACTTAGCTGCCGTTTTCTTGCGTAAAATAAATTGCGTCCCATGTTTATGATCCTAAATATTTTGCTTGATCACGTCAATATAGGCCCGTGCCAGGTGTTAGACTCTATGCATTACAGAACACTTCTATGTAATGTCATTGTATGCTAAACAGTATTTTTTGTTTCAGCCGTTCTCGACCCCTATTATGTTTCGCCCTTCGCCAAGATCAACAAGCTGATGATGCAGCTGAGCAAATTTCTATTATCCACGGCGAAGGTTTCATACCTGCGAGAACTGTTTAAAAAAGATTCATTTAGCTTAAAAATCACGTACGAAATTCGGAATATGCACCTTATTCTAGTCGATGGCATCCGAGACCGATAACAACCTCCTAAAAGCACGTTGAGAGAAGAACGGCGAGCACACGGTTCGTGAATTAAGCGAGGCGAACTATAGTAAAAAAAAAAAAATAGAAATTTCACCACTCTATAAACCGACTAAAGGCCTGGATTTTCGTGGCCAGGTTCTTACAACGTTTTATTGTCACTCAGTATTTAACCCGGCATCGACGCACAGGTATTAGACACAAGACGGGTTTCTATACAGAGCTACTATGGGTGATAAAAATGGATTTTCTGAGTTAAGGAGATAAGGCTGAAAAAAAAATTCTATCCCAAAAACTACGCCTAAGTCCAACGTTACCCAGCTCTCGATCCTAAAAAGATCATAATTTGCCTTTGGTGAGATTAGAACAGTTTTATATGTTCCAAGATGCCATACAAAAATACGACGCTTAACAGTGGTTTACCCATGGTCCATTTTTATCGAGTAAACGAGGCTGTCCAAGGAAAAGTATCCGACAGATAGAACAATGTCATCTTTCTCCAAGCTAGACCGTACATAGCAACAGTAGTTAAACTTGTGCTATACGAACTTGAGTCGGAGATTCCTTTGCACTTGTCGTATTGTCCAGACTTACCACTTGGTTTGAATCCTGGGAAATAAAACGTATGATAATAAATTTGACACTGAGCAGAGCCTCAAAACAGGTCGGATTACCCTTTTAATACCAGACAAGAACTTCTAGTTAGATGCCCCAAAATTAGGTAGTTGATAAAATAATAAAAAAAAAAATCATCTATCGCTAAAATTCAATTAAAACGCTAGGTTTCATATTAGGCGGATGAACTGCTACGAACAACGAGCTAATGTTTATCAAGTCAAATTTATGACCTTGGCAGATCAATAGAGGAAAGTCTGAGTGATAACAGGCCGGATCTAATGCCAGATACTATCGTTGTGAGAACATCCCTGAGTTCTTCTATACTGGCCTGTTTAGAAAGCCAGCGAAATCCAGACTGATATAATCGACCTTAACTTTATTCAAGATGTTTGCCCCCTCCATTATTCATGTTAAAACTTTTCAGAACTAAACCAGTGCAATGAATGAAAATGTAATTTTCCCGTTAGTACGTTATATAAGCTTGAATGTTCAGTTGCTGAATGACTATGGTGGGCTCTTCTTTAAAACGCCTGTAAAGTAGTCATTTATTTTACTTACTTTATTTACACATAAACTTGTTTACGAATTCTGTTCGGCATAAGTTCAGTGTTACGCTGCTATATACGTCTATCGATACGTGTGTGATGTAACATTCTATAAGGGGTAAGAAAAGCCGCTATTTTCGGTAAATAGATCGACTACCCACGCAAATATGGATAATTCAACGTTACTATGTATCAACTTCTGACGTTCGTCTTGGCTAGAGCTGGTCATTCAGGTCAGGGATGCTGAATTTAATCTTAAAATTATAAAGAGGCTAGGGTATAGCTCTTCTACTGGCTTATGAAGTTTTTCTGAATGCCGCACAATCCCGCACGAGGACCGCGACGCAGGCTTGAAGACTATATGTATGATATATGGATATGCGCATAATATGATGACTTGTACGCGGGAGCGTTATGGCCACTCACAGTCTTCACGTTCCATATTACTGAAGGAGTCGTCTAAAACAGATTCGGCGCAAGACGCTTTGCCATGTTAGAAGCTCTTGACACGATTTTTCTTTACTAACGCGTACGTGCTGTACGGTGTGACAGTCGCACTTCGGGAACAAACATATTTACAAATACACAATTACGAACATCACAAACAATACTAACTGGTATCTAGGTATAAAGCCGTTCAATTTTGTCTTAAATACGACAACCCAGCGATAGAGAGATGATGCAGAACGTCATGGGCTGTGGGCAGATACATTGTGACGAAGTCGCGGCCCTTATAAAAACACACTGGATTCAAATCGCGTGATGTTGAAGTTAGTTTTAAGCTATTGTGTGTACAGTCAATAACTTATAATACGATTTCGTTACGCTGAGTCAACTTCGGCTGCGTCGATGTAACATTGCATCTAACATAATGCACGATAAAAATGTTTTTTTTTTCTTTAGATAAAGCTAAGCTCAGCCATTCATTAAGCTATGTAGCTGTCATAAGCGATACTTCTAAGTGCGAACATTAACGAAGATCTTGCTGGTACTGACGACATCAGCAGCCAAAAACATCAACCTCACTTTTCAGATATTGCGTTCAGATGCTGCCCAAGGATTCGGCGTTTGGACGGTGTTTCGGAACGAGAAGTCTAGCCATCGAATGAAAGATGTTGAGTTGATTTGTAACGAAGTACTATTGTATTTGATAAGCGCTATACCGCCGGGAAATGATTCCTCTTCAAAAAGTCCCCACCTAAAAAGACAAGTGTGAACTGAAGGAAGCACTTCAAACTTTAATCGTCTGATAGAAGACGTTCTTTGAAACTATGGAAACTACTTTTCATTGTACACAACATTTATTAGTGAAGTGGATGAAGTTTGAATTATTATAGTAACATTTTTTTGTGTTTTTATGAACTTATGATTCTATTTATGCACAAGCTGGCTTAGAGAAAATATACAAAAGCGTCGATTTTGGCAACGAAATGTTGGAAGTTATGGATCATCAGATTCGAATTTTACGCGGGTTATGAATGAATCGTCTGGGCGATTGTATAATGCTTAGTATATAAAATATTTCAACTCAATTGTAAACACGGTGTTAATTCAGATTTCACAATTACGTGTAGTAAATACCTAGTAACTGTTGTGTTACTCTTGTTTTAGTGCACTTAATATGTACGCAATAGGCCATTAATACTGTCGAACCTTTGCTACTATTAATCTACATATCAGAATGCAATAAATGTTGTTTTTGGGCTGCGTTCGATCCCCGCTGAATTGGTCGTTTGTTTCGTAAGATGCATGTTATTAGCCATGCACTTTGTAAAAAAAAAAAATAGGGCTCTACAAATTCTACTCAACGGGACGTGTGTTCTTCAAAATGATAGCCAGCCCTCAACGCCATTTTACTTCATGAGTCCTCGGCTCATGATAACACCTACTATTGTTCTCTTTCGTAGTAAGCTGTATTTCTGCTACCAGGGTTTTTTTTATAACATAGTCCGTTTCACAGAAATACGAAGTTCGCGATCTTTTGTGATATTACCGAAAGTCACATTTTGTCCATTTTTTTAGCTTCTTTCTAATAATTCTGAAGGCAAGCGCTAACTAAGTACCTAGACTCCTTCAATACCTACGTTTATGAATTTTAAGACTTTAGTTCATGAATAGCCGTTTCTACCATTAATAAAATTATCACTGCGCCATCAGTCGCTTGAAACGGCTATCATAGAGATTTCGGCCTTGATTCCAGCTTGGTAGTTCTGTGTTTGTCTGTACAAAGCATTTTGTTAGCAAGGAAATCTGAAAACGGTACCTAATATGATGCGCTGTTTTTTTTTTTTTGTACATAAGAAATAAATCAAATATTCCCGTTCAGGTTAAACGTATTTATGACCTTCAAATAGAAATCGCTATTGTGACAAAGGGAATCAAAGCGGGAATATTAGAATGAACTTCATGTTTGGTCTGCTCGAGTATGCACACAGGTCTCACTTTAAATTGGACAATGAGGTCCGAGCCGAAGTAAAGTATGTGCACGAGAAATCAATGTTCAGCTAGATGTTGTTTTTATCAGATTTATTAGGTTTAAACCTTATTATGGTTGAATTTGATTGATTTAGAGTATCATTCATCACTGGTGGATATTATATGGATGTTAGGCTCGATTTCGAAGCAAAAAATCCGACTTTTGCTGCAAAAAATTTGGGCAGACAGGCATAGACACCCAGCGAGTGTAACCATGTTAGGTCTAATTATGACTGTTAACTCATAGTTAATATTCTCTTTTAGGTCGTTATTTCTAACAATACTTTTGT
>NW_019215327.1:0-16189 GCF_002532875.2 Varroa jacobsoni | reverse complement strand
ATATTTGTGAACGTTACTGAATACCTGCTTTGCTCCTGTTAATTAGTGGTTGAGATAAAAATAAACGATTATTATGAATACATACAGTTAAAACTTAAGGTGTGCAAAAGACCAATCTTACTCGAGTTAGGCAGACTTCTGATATCGATATTATGTGAGCCCCATAAATAAACAGGCCGCAATTTTACTTAGTAATGAAAGCCGGAAATCATTTATCCTTCGGCGCCAAGGACCCCTGCCCCCCAATTATCCAAACCTAATGTACCAAAATATCCTTTGGCAAAACCGATATTCTCTTGTACCAATATTTACTTGTTTTTATCAAATTGGTTGGACTATCCATAGATGCAGCACAACGTGTGGATACAGCGACCTCAAATAGCCCGTTTACACTGATCGACGACATATATTATTTGTTTTATCTTGCTTGAATTCAAAGGAAAATACCTAGATCATAATCTAATATTTACTAATTTCTGATTCAACATTAGCATAAGACGAAAGCTTCACATATCGGTACCAATGTCAGCAATAGATTTGTTCTATGCATTGTTTCCTTTAAAAGCAGCTGAGAAGTCGGAACATTTTCAAATCATCACTCATATCATAAATCTGTTTACAGTGGATCAAAATTTTCGCACGCAAAAATCTGACTCAAAAATCGTGGCTTGCAGCAATACCACTACTTACTTTGCTAATAGGTTAGTATATGCAAACAGACACACACACACACACACACTCATACAAAGACACTTGGCACTTCTACTGAGACTGCTCAGCAAATAAGCACTAGTGTAAAAGCTGAATATGCACGGCCATTCTCAGTGACGATCATTGATTTGTTACATTAATATCTATTCTATTTTGATTTTTCCCTATAATTATTATTCACTAATGCATCACTGTTATTATTTGTTTCATCTAAAAAGGTTACAGTAGAGTCAAGATCTGCTGTGAAAGAGTTTTGTTACTTTTATACCCTGCAACGGACATTTTCAGCGATCTAATCACTTTTGATCTGTGTGCGCGTTCCTGTGCATTCACATACATAATTGTACGCAAACATATAGATCTCAACGGATGTTACTATTGTAATAAAGCTTCTGCTCAGCTCTCAGCAACGGTCTGTTCATCTAAATTAAGGCCAAGGTCGGGTACTTCCAATCGATGTTCCGGCGGAAGGCATATATTTACCCACTGTAAAATTTCTAATGATTTCTGTAAGCACATCCTGCAAACGTATAACAGACAAGTGATGTTAATGTTATTCAAGAAGAGGAATGGCTCCTTTCATCACAGCAATTTCTGGCACATGATAGATACGCCTCCATATTTGTATAAGAATTTAGTCCAGTCACTGTCAGAAGCTCAAAAATATGTGGTCTCATAAACAGAACTAGAGCGGTACAAAGTAGTACATGACCCTTTTTGCACAACACGGTCATATCACGATTATCGAGCTATTAGCTCAGCATTTGCAAAAAGAGCCTCACTAATTAATTTCCTGTAACATTGATTTTTAACGTAATATCAATCTAAATTTTTATACATCATCGTAAAGAGTCTGAATCCTCAACAATCACGTACACACACATATATATACATATCGTTTAGCATAAAACGTGACAAACATCAGTCTTATATTTCAAGATGGCACTAATTTATAATGGTGCGATGCACTTGTATTCCTTAGGATGAAAATTGTTTACTCGAAGATTACCATTCGGGCTTTTAACAGGTGAGTGGTAGTGAATTATGGAAAATCAAAAAATCTAAGTGCCTTACATATATGGTTCTAACCTGGAACTATAGAGGCGCAGACAGCTCGTTGTCTGGGTTTAGTAAAAGTTCCACTACTAGAAACATCGCGACCCGTTGCTTTGAAAAATTCCGGGAGAAAAAGGTAGAAAAGAATTCAAAAATGAGTCTAATGAAAGAAAATAATTTTCAGTTACCTTGTGCAAGAATAATAATAAAGGATTGAGAGCTGTGGTCGGAGCTGACGCATATCAAAGCGCACGGGTGTTAGCACTCAGGTAATACATGTAAACATATTATACTTGTTCACCTCGCTAAACTTTCGGTAAAAGAATTTAACAAATAAATGCCGCATAATTTGAACAAGGATCAAAAACCAAGGCCTAGAAACACTTGCTTCTCTCTGTTTTTATGTTACAAAGTGATCCATTTTTGCATCGAATCGTAACTTGAAACGAAAAATGCTTTCTATACTAAAATCGCAGACGGTTACATTAGAAAACAGTACGCAACTGGAGCGGCGAGACATCACCCTAAAGCAAATGTACACCTATAAAGGCATATTTGATTGTTGAATGCAGATGTCATTCACTACAGCTCCATGGGTCCTGGTTTGCTGATTGTAGCTGAAGTGAAAAGTCAACATTTATAGGAGATGACAAAAACTCGAAAGAGTTTTTGTCATCTCCTATAATTTTTTTTTTTTTTTTTGTCGAGACTCGAAGTCTAGTGCCCCAAACACCTACGGCAACGGTATAAAGAAGTTACCACCCAAATAGCCGAAAATCATAAACAATAAGGACACATACTTTGAATCAAGAAAGTTAGGTTTATAAGAAGAATCAGGGTTGACTCTGTCACGTTTCATACTGAACGGTCTAATATATGTATATGTACACATAATATGTAATAATAATATCAAGTACAGTCGAAGTAGGAAAGCTTGAAAAGAAAAGAAGCTTGTTATGATTATGTGCGCTAATCAGTAACCAGATAGAAATTCATATGATAAATCCATATCAAAAAACCATATGATAATTGTACCAATGATTAAGTCTATAGTTCACTAACACAATAATAGTCCTCTGGTAATCATGATATTATGATTGTTGCAGTGCGGACCTGCTGGAGTTTAGAAGTGCGCATATTTGGCTGACGGTACTAAGCTGATCGGTCTGTTTAGAAAGCTTAATAGATCGGTCTTGAAGAACCTAAAATGTAAAAACAAAGTCATCGACAATTAATTAATAATTATGAAAATCGCAATTACATCCTGCAATTACATCAACTTGTTTCTACCAAAATTTGCATTTTTTTTAATATTCGATTTTTCTTCTTGCTATGACAAGACATGCACACTAAGATGGAACAAACGATATTTCGTTAACATAAACAGTTATACCTGGTGGAGGGTGCCGACAGCATAATCCATATCCTGGAGTCGCTGACCCAGCCGCGTCTGTTCCTTAGAGACGCCTTCAGCATTCTCTCGTATCAAGGTCTGGTAGCGCGTCACCAACGCAGTCGCAGCGCCAATGTCGAGACGACACGATGTTCCCGTTATCTCCTGGGGAAAAATTGCATATTACCATAATTATTGCAAGAATCGTGTGATATGTTGCTTATCTGCCTATCAAGAAGACTAGGGGAAAACCCTCCCCCGTACGAATGAAATAGTAATTTAACGGTCGAAGGTTTTGAAAATTTTGCAACACCTCATATAGCACTAGCGTTGATTTCCTACTGCAGTCCGTACAAACACCTACAACGCTTGGTCTGCTAGAAAGTTTGTTTAAAAATTATTTTAGTCGTGAAAGGCTATTTTCTTTAGAATTAAATTATTCCATGTTACCTTCATGACAGGATTTCTAACGGTATCGCGAATTATAGGGTAGAAAGTAGGCACTTTTTGTAGCGTTAATAAAACGGGGTCGCGGGCAGGATCAGTGACTTCCGTAGAGGGTGACACGCCGTCATTAACTGTAACAATCCATCGATTTGCTGTACTACTGGCCACTGATGACGCTGACCTGTAAAATTCGGATGGTTCACTGCTGTAGGTTTAACAACTATGTCCATTAAAGCCGACTATCCGTTCGAACCTTAATATCCTAACATAACCAAACTCGACAACTTTTGAAGTTGTTTTTTTGTTACTGGGCAGGTGCACGACGTACCGGAATAATTCAGCAAAATTGCCAGATAGTAATGGGAAGGTCCGATATATATGTATATAAGAAGAAACATATGCAAGTTTCCGAAACATAAATAAATAAAAAAAGAATGACAACAAAAGGTGACCTACCATTAGGGTAAAAGTAGACTTATATTTACATATGTCATAACTACGGATACGTAAAACCTATTTCTTTTCAGTGCAAGGTAACGTTTTACCCTCAAGCAGCCCCTTGTAAGTCACATATTATGCCCTCCCTCCCCTTATTTGCATCGCTTCTTACATTACTTAAATATTGTATTTTGGGTTTATTAACAATGAGTTTTCGCAGAAATCAGATCCATCTTCTTTCCCATATCTTGCTACATTTCATAAAAAGGATTTTGGAGTGAAAATGCGCAGACCTCGTAACTTTTACACTATAAGAATGATATACAATATATCAATTGCACACTTGTACATATATGCATTGAATCGATTTGGTATTGGGGTGATATCAAAAGGCAACGGCTGATTTTATGCTTGATTAATGCTTCTTGTATGTATTTTTCTTAGATCGTCTAGATTCTTACCTAATAGGTGTCGATTTTGGTGAATGCCCCTGTAATGCTGAAACCCCTGATGATCCTGGCATCGATAACGACTGTGTTTTTAAAAGACGTCGTGGTGATTCGCCAATTGGCTAGGTATAATACCGGCAAAGTTAATTAAGAGAAAAATTACAATAATTGATTAAAACATTGACTGAGGCTGAATATCAGAATACAATGGAGATTATTCTCGCCAATAGCAAGCTTACTGGTCAATTATCAAAACCAACAATTCAGTAACGCGAAATACAGCTGCGAAGGATGCCATCAGATTGTGTAATAACATAATAATAATAAAAATAATAATAAACCTATACGAATTGTTGTTTGTATACACATACCTTGATACAGCTTGGGAATACTCTATCATATATTTAGGGTACATCCGTACCCTAAATATATGACTCAAATTTAAATAAAAGTGATGACCTTCGGGATTCGTATACCGTCGATATGACTGTTTCTGCTTGTAACGGACATGAATATTGTGTTTTACTATTGCTTATAACGTGAATCTTGTGGTAAAGCTCCATAAGCCATTCTAGTTGTCTTTTAGCCATCGAGTGTTGCCAAACTGGAGAACTTATAATGGAGTATTCAGTGATCTAATTAGATTCTTCACTAAATTAATCATCTATATTCATGTACAACATTACGAACAAATAGTTTACTTACAACGTTAATAATAATATCAGTTGGGTAGGTGAACCAATAAACTATGCTTCATAGCTATGTTCAATTTCTTGCGTAGCTCTAACGGACAAAGAAAATGTTACATTTCATTCTAGTCATAAGTAAGAGGTAGCATTTACTTACCTGGGTAGCAGTTGCGTACGGAGGATCTTCGAGAGAATTTTTACGAATTCTTCTTCTGAACCCTCCTCCTCGAGACTGTTCAGCTCCCATCGCGCAATTTACAAAGCTGAACGTAAATAATACAGTAACTAATAGCAAAACTTAGTCTGAAATAAATCGATGCATATATTTCCTTGTGTGAAGATGATTTTTTATTTCCTGTTTAACTGGTCTGGTGTCGGTTCAATTGTGTACTTATTTAGTGCGTTTATTATACGCTGACTTAGCTAAAAGACGCTCAGCTTGCTTTCACATAGTTGTTCTTAATCTCTTTGATATAACGTGGATTTTCTGTTGCAGTGGGTATATGCCAAAGGATAAAGCAATTCGTCCAATGCCGTCCTAGTTCTAGATTGTATTTACAACATTTGCAACATCATAAATCCTGCTTTATCAAAGAAAAAGAAAGAGATGACCCTGCTATTTATTACATAAGAAATAATCATCAACAAGCAAAGCTTTTCATTAGAGAATAATTATTAATCATTGCACATAGGTATTACCAGCCCATTGGCTGCTAAATAGATTTGACTGAATTCAGATATTATTAGATACTACTAACTAAGGATGTTTTATGATATAGATTTATATACGTCACAGATAAACATGTTATTTCCAGTTACTTTTACAAAGGCAAAGCTGTCAAAATATATAAACCATTCACTATTAGAACACTCGGTTTTCTACATACATTTCGGACAAGCAGCTACATGTTTACACACTTTTGTAGTATAACAGCAGCTCGGACAACAATTGAAGATCTATTGCACACTGTCTAGATAGATACGTATAAAAAGCTTCGATTTAACATCTCATTCACTCTATTTGAGCGCCCATTGACGGTCTAAGTAAGTCATTCATATAGTAGAAGAGTGAACAGGGATTGAGTTTATTTTTTAATAGAACGTTGGTAAATAGCGGTCAAGTAGAAGAGGAGAGTTAATGATGGCTATGATTTCTGCTCACGAATGCAACGCCTCCGCCGGCGATTTAATCTAGCGGAGCTCCTGCCTCGCCGAAGTCACTACAAAACGCTGCGAGAAAGGCACAGAAGTAGCTTTTTTTCTCAGGTATTGATGCTTTAAAGGAGTATTCATGGGAAACACCTGTAATCGCATTTGTGAGAATACAACATTTGCGTTTTTACGCATTACATCAATCAAATAAATATAATTAATAAGTTCGCTTGTTAAGTCTACATTTTTCGTGAATGAAAAAATTAATGCAGTTATGCTCGATTTAGACAATGTCCATAGGGCGACAAAGTGACAATTAGAATGTGATATATAATTATTATGTATTTTTCTTAAAGTACCGAAAACGTTCAATTCAAGGCGTATAGAAATTAAAAGCTGGTTCGAGAAGTATTTTCTTAAATTACACTCGGCGCAAACGTGTGTTATAAGGCTTCAGCATGCTCAGCCAAATCAACCGATAATAATGTCAGTCTGACATGACAAAATATGTTCCTCCAACGCGCACTCAGAATGTACGTCAGCATTTTTCCCTCAGTCACTAAATGAAGGAAGGCGTTTAATGGAATATGTTCAACCTCACCGCCATTCCATTGTTTCGCTGATTTGTTTTAATTTGCCGTCTAAGAATCTTCTGTAAACTATAAATAATTTGTTCTTTGATAGCGTCGCGTACGTATTCATTATTTATTAAGTATATTTCAAGATTTATCAAAATTGTATTCTGAAATATTTCTTGATGTCAACGGTAAACCATCACGTCAGTTTCCACTCTTTGTCCATTAATAAAACATTATTGTTATTTGTTTAAGACTGGGTAATTGCACTGTTTGATGGTTACACAGCCGTCATGCGTTCAGTTTCCACCGCGGAAACAATGATACCTAAAAACTGCGAGAATATTTTCTGAGAACTATTTGTTTTCACTATAAAACATGCCCGTTTTGGAATGTGATCTTCGCTTCTAAATCACCACTGTAACATAAAGCCCCGCGCTGAACTTCACATGTACAACTCTGCATATTGCACTGTGTCTTTCTCGACGTGTGGCTTTCGCGCTCAAGCGCGAAATTTCGTTCGCTTCAAATTAATGTAATGCTCTTGATTATTTGTAGAAATCATTGTCTTCTGATTGATAACATTCTACTAGAAATGAGATTTGCGCCAAGTTAAGCATCAAACCGAAAAAGGAACGATGAAGTTTACTTGTTTATTTCTCGCCATCCTTCGTCGTCTGCTCGTGCAGTAAAGAGGCCGCCGCCGCCGCCGGTTAGCTCGAATCGGTGTTCCGTTGCTAAATCAATAATGCTGATTAATGTGTAGTTTTGTCTCTGTGTGTGTCTATGAAAGTTCGTGTTATCATTATTATTACGCTTAAGGGATAAAATTAATTTCATTTAAGGATTCGTTAAATGCCAGCCGATTCTGTCAGCAGAAAATAGTTTGTGGCGAAATTTTTTTCAGCTTCCCAACAAGAACGAAAACGACAGAAATTACACAGCGACGCTGTGATGGCTCCTGCTCTCAAATTTAAGTTTCAGGAGAATGAAAAGGTTTTATGCTTTCACGGTCCCAGTCTCTATGACGCTAAGTGTATTAAGGCACAGGTAAAGCAAGTGTAAATCTGTAAAGATGAAAATAGTCTATGCACTGTTTATTTTTTAGCCCTAGTGAAAACGGTCATTGTTTCAAATGATGTATTGGATGATAAGGCTTCCAATGCGCCACGATATTTAATGTCATACCAGAATTGAAAATGTCTGGAAGACAAAATTTCTGTTTAAAACATTTTTCTTTCAAGTGATTTGCAATATGAACATTTTGTAAAATATCTTACGCAGGAATGGTGGGAGCCAGCAACACCTGTGTAGTTCGTTATATATAATTATTATTTGTTTCTATGTAAGATACAGATACATGTATTAGATGAATTGGGTTAACATTAAATATAACAGGGATATTCGTTTATTTACTCGTCCGTAAACTGAGCGTCCTACTAAAAATTTATAACGAATAACATGTGCTTAAAGGCTGCTATAAAGAAAAAGCAAAGGCTCGAGGATTTGATGACTAACTTGGATCAACGTATGTTTTGAATAAGATTAGTTCATTTTATATGTCAAAATTTCTCGAATTTAGAGACACATATATGCTAAAACTGAAACATACTGAAAAAATTTAACTTTATAAGAATATTAATATCATTGGTTTGGCATCTATAGCTAGAAGATAATTTCGAAATAGATAGCGAAAGCTTTATTAATTGATTTTATAAAACAACCCATGCGGATTCTTGTGGAATTTTGCTATATTTTACAAATAAATTAAAAATACGTTATTTAGTGATCGATGTTTGGTTATAGTGCTTAGTTATAAATGGCCATTAAAATTCCCTTCACCTTTGTTCTTCAGGTGAAAGATAAAACAAATCATTATTTTGTCCATTACCTCGGCTGGAATAACAAATGGGACGAATGGGTACCCGAAAACCGCGTGCTCAAAGTTAACGAAGCCAATCTCGCGAAGCAAGCAGAACTCACGGCAGCGCAACAAAAAGCGCGCAAAGATGGCAGCAAGAAAAATAAAAAACAGGAGGCAAACGTCGTCGTTACGTCGAAGGAAGCAAACGAAAAGGATAACAGTAAACGGGACTCAAGTAGTGGAGCGGCCAAAGATAACGCAAGCATTGGCGGAAGTAGCAAAACCAATAAAAACACCCAGGACAACAAAAAAGACAAGCCCGTTCCGATAGCTGGGTACGTTCATTTATGTTATGCTTTTATCTTATAACTATGTCAATTAGAAATCTTGTCAGTTTCAATAAAAAAAAACAAAACGTGAACCAAGACCTATTATATTTATTTAAACAAAACATTCCTAAAGTATATATATATTCTGTCGATTACTTCAATACTCATAGAGCAGAAACATTCGAGGTCAATGCGTCCATTACTCAATTATATCAATGATAAGAAAGATGTTACTATTCCCTTAGATGAATATTCTAGTTAACTTATGTTATAGCTGCATATCTATGTAAGAGAACTGTGGTGCTAGTGTATTGAAGTGATAAGAGTGATGTGAGTATTTGTCTAAACACAAGGTCCCCTACCTGATTAACACCTTTTTAACGAAGGTGTATTGTTTCTGCTTAAACAGCTTAAAGTACGCTACGTGAAACATGCGTGAATTTTAAACACAGAAGCTATTTCGAATAAGAGCTATCGATATCATATGTAGAAGCGGTCTGTTTTGTCACAGTCCGCCATTGATATCGTTTTTCCCTCATTATTTAAGAATGCAGAGTTCAATAAAAGGTATGAGCTTTGAAATTTGACGGCTATCTGAAAAATGCAGGTACATTTGAAATGCTTATAAACATTGCAAGAATTCAAATGGCATCTAGTATTCTATAAAATATTCGACAGCGGCCGAAAACGGCGCGCGATAATGAGCCAAAGCCAGTCTATGGTTGTTCTTGAAGAAAATCATGTTCCTTGATAGAAATATTGCTGTACACGTTTTTGTATAGAAACGAGTGCATTTTTGGCGCCATAGCGCTGTTTGTAAGCCTATCCTTAAGAGTGCTGAAATTAGGCCAGAATCACCAAATACATTCAGGACTTTCAAACCATATTTAGGTTCTCTGTGTCTATGATGTATGAAAGGCATCGCTATAGTGTTTAGAAATGATATGCTTCAACATAGTTCTTTCTCTTTACTAACGCTTTTTAGGGGAAAAAAGCGAGAAACGCCAGTGACAACTGGTGGTAAAGATAAATCATCGATCATTACATCAACCATCGCTGAAGATCAGCCGAAGAAGAAAAAAGCGAAAGCAGAACCCGGTCAAGCTGATCGCGAAGAGCCGCATTATACACAGAAGGTTGAAATCCATGTAAAAATACCGGACGATCTTAAGGATCGGCTAGCTGACGACTGGGACTTTATATGCCGTCAAAAGAAGCTTGTCAAGCTGCCATGCGAATTCACTGTCGATAAAATCCTTGATGAGTACCTCGTACAAAAAGTCAGCGTGAAAGGAACCACTCCGTGCAAAGAATCTATTGTTGCAGAGTTTACAGCAGGTGCGTTGAACGATCCGATTTACTTATTTAGTTCAAGCTACACACGAGATGAAAACCTTGATATTTGCCGAGCTCAGTCCAATAAATGTAAATGTGTGTTAATAAGCATAGCACATCGTGGCCTGAAGTGAACAAAAATGTAGTCGAAATGCGCGCATATAAATCCCTCCTTTATATATTAATTAAAAATACCATGTCGCACGTAAACATTTTCGCTTTTTTTCAACCCAAATTCTTTTAAATTTGTGTGTATTGACCGTTGATTGACTGAAGATTGTTAACTAAAGTGTTGCATTTTTTGTGTAATGTGCTTTTATTTTCTAGGCCTTCGTTGCTACTTTAATTCGATGTTGGGTAAACACTTGCTATATAAATTTGAGCGTCCACAGTACGCGCAGTTATTGGAAGAACATGGAGACAGGATGATGTCGCAACTGTACGGCGCCGTTCATTTGCTACGCATGTTTACCCTCCTTGGTCGTTTTGTTTCATATACAGCGTTGGATGAACGCAGCGTTCAGCTGCTGCTTTCACATTTACACGACTTTCTCCGCTATATGGGCCGCAACGCGCAATTCTGCGATCGTTCTGAGTATATGATAGCTCCTCCTGATTATCACCGCCGAGCGATGTAATCTCGCGATCTCTTGGTAGTGATTTTATTTTTACCCGTTGGCTAAGCTAAGCTGTTTGCATAGCGAAACAGCCGAACTCTACCAATCATTATCACAATGTGACTTGGAACTAAAACATGCGGTTTTATTCAACGTAGCCGCATGTAACTGACAGCAAGAGTTGAAGCAAAACGAGCATCTCAGGCCCCCACCAAACCGATCTTTCAATCATCCCAATTCGACTGACTTTTTGTATTTGTGAAGACGGAGAAGACATGTATAGGCAAGTCATTTTGAGATACGTGACTGGATTCAGTAGGCTCATTAACACAGAACCGTTGTGTTATTTGTACGCAGTTAACGAATAATAAGAAATAATATGGCGTGCACCATTTACCCTCAACTGAGTGCTCACCCGCATTTTCACGTATCTGTTTTTATTTCGAATTGCACCTTTATGTAGTTGTAATTGTGCCGGTAAAGTAAACAATTCTGTGACAAGCATAAATATAACGTTCAATAATTTTAGCTCTGACCACTTGAATTTTCTAAGGGAGTTGGAATGACATGTGTGCAAGGAAGCCAATCCCACTGATGGCTTGTGTTATGGATAACCTTTATTATGTCTTATGTCTGACTTATTATTTCAAATTCGAATGTATATTTGGCTTTCGACATTACGTAAACAAAATTTTCTAAATTAAGTTCCAATATGGATATGGGAGAGCAATTCAAAGTGCTGAGGAAGCTTTTTAGATTTTGCTGGAAAAATGAAGTGCGTACTGATAACTTCATAAGGAAATGTCTCGTTACTACCTAGCTCACGTCTCCAAAACAATTCGCTTCGAGAGGAGCTTGTAAACCTAGTTCTACCATAGAATGATATTTTCTGCGGTAGCTCGGGGTGTTTTCCAAAATTTTAAAAGAACCCTGTCATTTCCCGTTCCCTATTTCCTTCTGCCTACTTAACATATTGATTGGATGAACAAGAGCCTATTCAATCGTTCACAGAGCAACTCAGATCTATTTTTGACAGCGATGAGTTTAACAGTAGATTTTAACTCCGGGCGGCCTTGGATATAAGATTCAGAGAATGATGTTTCTGAATATAGTTCCCTAGATAAATTGTACAGAACCAAACACGGATTGCGGCTCTGTATAACTTATCCAGGGAATATGTATTATAGACCTAAGTAAGTGCAGGTAACTGGGGTAGTGTAAAGGGAAGTCCACATTGAAAAATTTTGTACTAATTTGAATAAATCTAAAAATTATGAGGGCTTGGTATGCAGTCGAAATCAACATATATTGTGATAGGCGGCCATATGTATTCAACTACAAGTATGTGGAAACATTTAGCACTACTGTCTTCTATTGATGATTACCACTATTATTTTTTATTTAGACAACTATGTTTCGACTTACTATGTATAATCACAAAAAAACCCTTACAACGTATTTACATAACGTTTTGGGGTAACTTTGTTTGCTCTCTTTGTTTTACAATGCTCTTCGCTTTCACTCTGGTGCATTTCGCCATACGCGGATATCATTATTGTTATGCAGGAAGTAAGCAAGCGGTAAATAACCGTGTCCTGTAGTCCTAAACCCGCCACCGAGTCCTCATGAGCATTTTGTATATATCCACTACTGTATTACAATATTGTTTTATCGCGTTCACTTCATTTGTATTTAATATATGCAATTTCATGATTATACGAGTGAAATTTCCCTTCGCATTTGCCCAGGACATTTACTGATATGATTGAGGTATTGTCGACAGTTCAAGACTTTTTACTTCTTTAATACATTATTATTATATTTTACGAGGACTATTTGGTACAAAAATGAAAATTAGAACAAAATAATCAATGCATATCCGTGAATGTTAACGGCCGACTCGAAAGCTATAGTGACTCGCTGAATCGTAGTGCCGATCAACACAGAATCTGTTGAAGATTGTTTTAACAAATACTGAGCTCAATGCCGTGATCGTCGACGACACCTGCGTCACCGGACGGCGAATACGATGCCGTGTTCGTGAAATATTGCGACTACAAAAAAAAGCCGTCGGATCACTGGATTAAAGTCAGGGTCTCCGTTCGTCACACTGTTGTCTCTTAACTTCAAGATTTAGCGATGATTCAGTGTTTCGGCGATCCGATACTTAAGCCTTAAATCTTGAAATTCAGGTTGATGATATCGCTATCTCAAAACTTGATCTGAAAAAAAGTGGTAACAGTGGAGACTAAAATAGGTACAACCTATTTATGAATAAGTCGACCCAGTTAGTAGTACTTAGGGGAAGGAAAACGATATGGATTATTACGATGTTTAATTGTCGATAAGAATAACATGAAAAAATCGCTGGGATTCCCGAAAAAATTTTAGTTATACTAATAGCTCATTGTAATAGTCAAAATTGCCAATGCACTGTTTTTCAGTCGGAAATCCTCAACATGTAGACAATGTAATGTAAGATCCAAATATGAGTTTTCATTTATAGAAGCCAACAAAAACTTCTAAATTAATTAATATTACTAATATGAATCAATGATGAAAACTGCTGGGCTCTTTACCGAAAAATGGAAGAATCAATTTTCCGTTTCCTGAAATATTAAATGTACATACATAAAATCTATGAGTATATTAAAAGGCTGTCAACATTAGGTAAAATTATATACATATAATAAAGCATCAGCGTTGTACAGTTATCATAGGGTGTGTCCATAATTCATTCAACCCCTTTAAGACCTGTGTGTTTTACCTGAGTCAACGGGCGTACTAAATCATTATGGTATCCTAGCGAGTTAGTCATCGACTCTTCTATTTTAACCTTAACAGGTTTTCTTGAACGGATTTGTGGTTACACAGTTCTGCGATAGTAATCTGCACTACAAAGTAGGGAACAAAAGCCCGAACGCTTGAGTCAAAAGCCTGCCATCATAAATAAATTCAATATTTGTATGCAAAACTAGTTCAATCTATATGCAACTGTGTCTAACGGTAGTCACTCACGCAAACGAAAACCCGCGTTTATGATGAAGTCATTTTGTACCATTTATATAATGTGGTTATGATGTATATTTGTTCATCACCGGATTGTAAAAGCTGTCGTCTTTTTCCAAAACAGACTTTTGGTTTCCCTAAGCTCCCGTAGAGCTGTCAGGAATACAGAATGCCTTTCCTTTTGAATTCCATTCCCATTCCAAATTTTCGACAAATGAAATGGCTATAGGCTATTTTTCGATATTTGTGTCTTGTGAAGACATGATTATAATTAGGAATGTGACGGATCAAGTTTTCATGCATGTATGTGTAAGCATTACTAATGTTATTTTGTATATGTACAAGTGATTAATTTATAAAGATTGTATTAAAGACAAACTAATTATTAAAGTTTGCGTTTTAGATACAAGCGCTGAAGGCTTTCCATACCACTGTCATTACAGAAAGCTTGGACATCGAAGCTTATTGGGCATTACTATTTACTTGATTATTTGATTCACACATTTAATTTATCATAGCATGGGTCTTTAAAGTAGGCTAATACTATTTTAATTTCTCGTAATGCTGTTTTGAAGTTGTAGTGGCATGGAAAACGAAAAAAATTCACAGATGTTACCTAACCTACAAATGGGTGCGTTTTGCTCGAATAGTGGTGAGAATACTACAGTACAAATGACATTTTGGGAAAGAAGATGCGGCAGGCGAACATGGGTGGGCTGGCAACGACATTGTGAGAAAGACGCGCGACTCTAGTTGCGGAGCAAGCGAGCGTTTTATTCGATTAAGACTCTAGACTTTAAAATATTGCGTCAACGATTACTATAATAGATTTACAATCGTCATTTCCCAAAGGGAAGCACTGAAAATCGAACTTCAAACAGAAACCCAAATTTCACGTTGCTGCGGGGATCTCTCATGAGCGCTTTTGAAATGCTATCTTTAATCAACTGGAGTCGCTCAGGGCGAAAGAAACTAGAAATCACCGGCGATCAACTTCTGGTGACAAGTACGAACTTAGTCCGCATATATCGATTCGAACGTAAACAGAGTTGAGTAGATCATAGTAGTAACTCAGTACTGCTGTTAATTAATATAAACTCAGTTAGTATCTCTCATAATTATGTTGGGCTCAATTCACGGTTAATGCAGAAAATTACTTTAAATTGATCTAGTCTTTAGTATTACCTCGCAGTGCGGTAATTGTTGAAAACAAATTCCGTAATATTTCTTATAAATATAATAAAAATAATAGTAGAACCCATAAAGCATTCGATTGTGACTTTACCGAATTGGACGTATTGTCGAATACGATACGGGAAATACTGTAATACAAAGGTAGTCGATAATACAATGAGTTGAAGCATTTCATCTCTAATTTACAGCCCTATATTTAATCGTTGCTGCCGTTTGCCTTCTATAGCTTGCTTAGACACTCCTCTAAAAATTTTCATTAAGTGTTTAAATCCCCCTTTTGCAAAGTTTGCCATAAACCCTTCTCACTAAGATAGCTTCGTACCTTCTTATGCAAATAATATCATTTAACAGAGTTGCAGCCTCCTTTAATTTAAATGTTATCACTATTAAATTAACAGGCAGTTTATATGATTGAGTTATCCTATATGTTCACCAGCTATTGAGTAATAAAAAAAAAACAGCAGGTTTTTTTCTAGTTTTCACATAGGAAGGAACAGGCCATTGCGTTCTTGCGCTCGGATCACGCGAGAGTTGGGGATCACGATTTTTATGAAATGGTGACAGCGAAAACGGAATATTCGTCTTTAGTAGGGTTGTGTTAAAAATAATGACCCTAAAGATCGTTTAATCCGTTGTATAAATAAAAACGTATAGACTTTTTTGTCAGCAGAAACAAGCGTAAGGTGTCAAAAGCGGTAAACCTCGCTTCGACGCGAACCTGAGAACGAAAAACAAGCCGTAAAAACCTAGCATAGATCTTCGATTTTGTTTAAGATACTTGGACTCACACAATTCTGACCTAGAGTAAGGTTTTTGTGGTTTTAAGGTATTTGTTACTTGATAGCTATACAAGTAACGAAGATTTACATAACCTAAACAACAATGAAAACGCAACACCAATTACTTTGTTTTTTTTTAATTTTTTTAATAC
>NW_019215326.1:0-16192 GCF_002532875.2 Varroa jacobsoni | reverse complement strand
ATAATATATATATATGTCACACCCCTGTCTCTCTCTCTCTCTCTCTCTCTCTCTCTCTATATATATATATATATATACACATGAGATGTTTCGTAATCTTTGCTGAACTAAATAGATTGAAGAGTACAAACTTCGTCGGTGTCGTGGTCAGCAAATAGATGTCAAATTTGTCAAAATAGTCGAATCGGTCTCCTCTTGGACGAAGGCGCAGATTCAGGTGGAGTAAAACAATGATGTTTATCATTTAGTGAACATTTCGAATGGAACTGGGCTATAATAGCTTAATTTTTTACTACAGTTGCAGCTCCTTTTTTTATTACATCAATCATGGCAATGGCACACTAAGTTCTCGTTCTATCGTATCTCAAATATACTTGGTCAGCATTTTTCCCGGTGCCACTTGCGACTGTCAAGGGTTTCTTCTCTTTGAACTCCCCATGTCTCGGAAAAATTTGAGGGACTCCAATGTTACTGCTATTACGCCTACCGCTGGGTCATTGGCGCCAACCCCGCTGCCCACAAACAATGCGTCTTCGTTTGCTCCATTAGATGCTGCTGAGGCGAAGGAAAGTGTCTAAGAAGTCGCTCGGCGCGATATTCCGTACAAACTGTGTAACGAAACTTTCAATCTATGCGCACCTAGTTCACATCCATTTCTATAAGAAGCTTGAATAAAATTCGGCTAAAAAAAAAGACAGATCACAGAGCTTGCAACTCTTCCCAAGTTTATGTTAAGTTATTACGTTAAAAGCAATACGATGTTTCTCATCGTATTACTTTTAGCACAACAAGCCAGCTAAGCGATGGATGACCCTACGTGAGCCGAAGCTGAAGCGTTCAATATATTATCTGTTTTGTCATTGTACAAATAATGTGCACATAAGAGTAGACACGACGGCATAGCACAGGCAGGCAGGCCTGCTGCCGGTTTTCCAATACGTATATGATCAGAAAAAGGATTGAAGGCGTTTCGTGAGAATCTCCCGCCAGCTGCAACTACCGTATACAGAAAAGTGCGTCTAGCATGTACTGACCTTAGACGTAGAGTATTTCGGATTGGATGTTTTCGATACATCTTTTAAGTGAGAGATCCTTCGTTTAAGGAAAAGCAAAAGCGAAGCATAAGAAACTGCTCTCAACGAAAAAACTTCTGTCACGATTGCTTTAACTTTAATAAAACCATATAACGAAATAACTGTTAGTGTATATGTCGTTGGTATGATCCGGTGTATATGCGAAGAGATTTATCTGCTCTAGTTAGGCGTTTGCGATCAGCAGTCATCTCAACATCTGATTCAGCTTCATGCGGCAGAAGGAATGGTAGTTGATGGAAAAGGAAGCTAACTAGATGTTCGTTTATTTGTTGCGATAATAACCGGTGTACGTCTGGTAGTTCATCATTAGACATGGTCCTATGAAAGGCATCAGTAACATCTAGTATTGTACTTCTCGCCAAGGCTAGACTTCGTGGATATCGTCCGGCAACACGCCTGTCTTGCAAAAACACAGAGGCTCGCATGTTATCAAAGTCCCTGCGCGTCGAGTCCGACCGCGTCGTCCACACGTTGCCTCGCTATTTTTTTTTGACATATGCAGCTGGTATATTTTCGTAGATTCGTACAGCTGGCTACAGTGAAGGCAATCACATTAAGTTTTATGTGTGAAACACATTGTGACGAAAGTCGCGCGGCTGCGGCCGCTGGCATTGGTGCCATTGCAGTGTCCTGTCGCGACTACCCTCCACTGGTCATCTATGTTAATATCAAGCTGTGCGCTAGTGGACCTGGCAGTTACCGCTGACGTCGATGACGCTGGAGTAGGACAAGCGTATCCACAACAAGACAGAACACATTGCGGGCAGTTAGTCCATGTTCTATTCAAGTGGTGACTATGACAATGATGAAAAGCAAAGGAAAATCCTTACTGACTAGTACAGTAGGATGTGTGTCCGCCGAGTAAATACGCCGCTTTTTTTTTTAATGTAGGAACAGGCTTTTTTTGACGGACTGGAGACGGTTGAAGCTGGCCTTGCTTACGACCCATAACGTGTACTGCATGTCAGTTAGTATAGAGCCAACTATAACTCTTTGTCCCATGGATTTCATTCGGTCATTGCTGCTGAGGAGAAATAACGTATTTAAGGCAGACAGTGTGGGCGGTGATGCAACACTACACCACATAGGTACATTTGTCGTTCTTCAAAAACATCTATCATATAATAACAACGATAAAGATACTAGCTCGACATCAGAATATATTCTTCCTTGATCTCTGCATTAATTACAACAGTCATAACCTAATGCGTGTATTAGCAGAATCCGTCTTCAATTCGGACACGGCTCATGAGAAGACCGACCCTATCTACGTACGCCTCTACCCCAATCTACCCCAATAACCAAATAGTTGTAAAGGGATTGCCAGTTCGAACATACATTTACGAATATCAATGAGACCATTGTATACACCACTAATTACTATTTATCACCGAAAAGCTATAAATTTCGCGCCGTTCGTCTGTAGAGACGGTCTAATGTTGTTAATACGCTTAGCATTTTTTTTTTTTTTTATATATTTTAGTCATTAAGCTTATTTTCACATCAGACCTATTGGCGCCGCAACGGCCCTCTCAAGTCGAGAAAACCGAGACCATATCATGAATAGATACTAGAGTTATAATTAGCGTTTGTTGTGGCAGCGCGATGCTCACTAAGAGATCGAGACCTACCGATAAGCCGTCCGGCCTCGTATCGCCCGAATCTGCCGGCTTCAACGAGCGCCACTATGGACGTTGCTGCCGTTGCTATTTGAAGTGAAAGTGATTCCGTGCCAACCAGACGCGTCGCGGGGAAATCTCACTTTTTCCTGGACTTGCCTTTGCTCTCTGTCTGTTCTAACTAACACGTCCGATACTGCGGCTGGCTCTCGTTTGTGCTGCCGTCAGGGCGTCTTGATAAACGAAAACGTATTTTTAAGGTTACTGGACTATATTTCGACGTAAGTTAGTTGCCGCTGGCTGACGACGCGGCAATATACGCTGTCGTGACGTTAAGGACGGCGGGCTTTACCGATCCATTCATGTGTTCAGTGAAGAACGCATCGAGTAGCGATCGCTAAAAGCCATAACGAGAAATCAGCCATTATGACAAAAAATTCATGCAAAGACTGAGTGAGTCAACGATATAGGGACGATTGATTCCAATCAAATATGGGGAGATATTTGTCTGCGTTTTGTTTTCTACACTTGCTAATCACTGTTCACGTCCTTGTATTTGGGCTAAGAAAGAAGTGATCGTGACACTTCTACTTTTGTACGATGATGACCCACGGTGCACGCTAGCGACGCAAGCCAACAGCAGCGGATCGAGCCCGAAAAAAGCCTATTTATTTATCGAGAGTAGTGTTCGTCATTTAACCAATTTTCTTTTCGTTTCGTTTTCGTGCATCAGTCGTCTACGAGTTGTTCCTCGCAGCTCCTATTTATACTTATAGTGAAAACGCATTCCTGTCCAGTAGATGGCGGCTCGCAGCAAAATGTGTATATATATATATATATCAGTGCATTACGGTCTAACCAACTTGACTACTTGTAAGCGTTGCCAAAATTGACCATTTTGGGTTTTTAGTTAATACAAGTAATCAGGAGTTAACCACGTTAACATCGTTCGTGCGAATGGGACTGTTATATTTAATTTTGTGACAGCTGGGCTTAGCAAGAAGTAAATGAAGTTCGTGCATGAAATTCACTTTATATAGCTAGCTTGTTTGGCTAGAGGATGTAATAAGGAGCTTTCAATTTGCCTCACAGTTGCCTGTCTGCAAATTCAGCGGATCTTCCCACATCGTGCCTCTACCCTAACATGATCATCTACCAATATTTCCAGAACTTAACTGTCCCATCTGTTGCAAGAGGTCTTCAACCTGCTAACGTTTTTCGCCTAAAATAATAGCTGAAATACATTAATCCTATTTCGTGCTACGCTCACATGGCATGCAACGAAACACTAATAGATTTTTAATGCATTTATAGCTGCTGATTACAGGTGATAGTTTTCCTATAACAAGCAACAAAAGATATTTACCAGCAAAATTTGTTTGATGTGGGTGCGCCATATTGGATGAAAACGTCGAAACTAGCATCGGAAGTGTATTTGCTTGAAAAAAAACTTAACTGTAAGCCTCCTGCTTTTGTACTCTCTTTCCGTCCATCATCGTCAGTATCAGTTGTTATCATTCTTTATCGTAGGTGATTAAGGTGATGATTTGGCTGAACATCCCAAGCGCTAAACCTTACTACAAACCATTTCTTTAGCCATTTCTAACCTGACTTGGTAAGCAGCCACCAGGAATTTATATCCCGCAGCAGATTACCAGAAAGATAAGTCCTACCCCTCGGTACTCGCTACCTCGTTTTCCCACTCTTGTCTCTCATGCATGTCGTCTAGCCTACTCGATTCGAGCAACTTAGCTTAGAGGCTGTCTGTTTCGAAGAATATTTCTGCCAAGTTCGCAACTTTTTTTACGTTCGTGTGCTGTTTTTCTACTTCCTCTAACATCATTATGGTTATCAGCCTGATGATACACACGAGTTCCATCGAGATATTCAACCCTGGACTAATTCAGCATTCGACACTGCAAACGCAAACGCTAGGCCGCTGATGACAGATCATCACCCAAAGCACCGAACAGCAGCGCGAAACGTGGAAAGTTTCGGGTAGCTGGGTCTGAAATTGTAAGTCTTTTCCAGTTCGTCAGAACGCTTTATGCCAGGATCATCAGCAGTAAGTTGGCGCTGTCCCCATTGTTGCCCTTGTCAGCCTCAAACTATTCGTATCGTAGTTCGTAGGCTGCCGTTAGCATCAATTTTTACGTGCCTTTGGCGCTGACGGAGCCATACCGCAGAAGTAGCTGAGGTGGGCAGCATGTCTCTCGGTGTCTGCTTTGTTTTCGTTGTTAGTCGACTGAAGTCTCGGCGGTGAGACGGCCATCCTTGTGTGACTCTTGTTGGCTATTACGGTGGTACAGCGACACCAAAGGCGAATGCACTTTTCAAGGACACAACTCAGCTGCTGCCGCTGCCCCTGCTTACAATATAGAGGGGGCAGAGCAGCGTTCGGGCACTTCAGTATTGACGGGTTCGCTGGCTTCATTAGACGGCTGGGTGGCTGTCTGCTATGGCCCGTGGTAGAACGTCATACAAGACAGCTTGGTAGCCGGAGGAAGGGGAACTGTAGTAATAGCAGAGGGAAAGCACGGACGGACGGACAGACACAGGGCTAGAGAAAGAGAAGGCAGCGAGTAAGACTAGTGAATACAGACAATGCATAATGTTAACGTTGCTGGCTGAAGCTAGTGGAACGGTACCGCCGTAGTCGGATCTCCCGGGAACAAGTTAATTGTGGCAAGATTCAATCGCGCTACACCTATTCCGCTTACCTTCTTGGCCCTTGTCCTCTCTTCCAAAGCCTGTCTATAGTTGGTATTAGGTCTTGAAAAACGGGCGGACATACAGATAGAAAGATCTCTGTGGGCGTTCTGAGATGCCAGAAGTAACAACGAACACAGTAAAAAATTCAAGTTGAGTTAATAGTCTATGGTAAATAGCTGTTGTAACAATAACGAGAGAGGGCTTGTATTATTGGGGATTTATTATACTGGGTTTTTCCGAAGTGATCTTGATCTCAAAAATCGCAAAAACAAGAATAAGCACCTAGATACGAACACCTTTCCGGCGCGATCCGTCATTTACGATAAACAAGGTAACACAGCCGATAAAAAATAACAGTATTCCCATAGTGATTCATGACTGATTCTGATTCAATGTACTTCTTGTCGAGTTCGAGACTATTTCGCATCGACGTGCCTGGCCTCTTCGCTGTTACAATAACGATGAGCTTATGATAAAATCGCTTATTAAATAGGTGAGATAATTCATTTTATAATTTTCGCCGAAATAAACATGGACACATTCAAATCGCATTAATCATATGTTTATCATCAGCTTGTCGTGTTTGCGCAAATACGGACTATGTAACAGTTCGAGATCCTCTTCTCGTACACGTTTACAATACAGTACGACATCTTAACTTATTCCGAGGTGTTCTGCACTGTAAGACACGCACGCCCGCTTCAACCTGTTTTAGTTAATACTTCGCGGAGATGTCTTTTTAGTGGTAGGACATACAGGCAGACTGATCGAACAGTCGATCGAGGCCTCGCTTAGTTCAGCTGCTCAGCACATTGTTCCCCGGCTTAAACGGACAGATGAATTCGACGCTGAATTGGCCGGGGTTGTTGGCTGACAAGGATCAAGTCCACGGGCGCCACCGTTGCCGCTGAAGATTCGTTGACAATAGATGCGCAAAACAAAATATAATCGAAAATGGGCGGGCTAGAGGGGGAGCAGAGAATCCAAAAAGAAAAAATCTGCCACGCTTTAACTATGTCTGCAGCTCCTCTGCTGCTGATGGAAGTGGTGAACGCCGATGAAGTGCGCTATCGCATTACGGTGATCCTCCGATTGTTCCTAGGGCTCTATGCATCGCTCCCGTCGGTACTACTAGCGTCGCAGTTAAAAAGAGGCAGGCTGATGTCAGTTGATGGTATTTAACAGGAAACCCGAGCAAGGACCAGTAACGGCGAATGCGACAGCAGGAAACTTTCATATCGGCTGATGGCCATCGGAAGCGATTGGATAGCGCGGCACGAATATGCCAAAAACATAACGAAGACAACTGCGACTCGCGGAAAAGTGCGTGTGTTCAATATTAGAGACGGGAAACGGGCAGAAGGGCACTTGCAAGGAGAGACCCGAATGGTCTGTATTATTTATTGAGCGAAACAGAGGCAGGCAGGCGAGCAGGGGATGAACGTATCGAATAAATTCTATCCATCTAGCTAGATAATAATAAAAAGGCAACAGCAACAAGAGAAAAACAGTCACTATTCTTGGCGATTATATTGCCTGCAGCCTTCTGTCACCTACGCGTCCTACCTAGCAGCGTATGGGTCGGAAGGTTTTTCAACGTGTGCGAAATCAGTTGTTGCAAAGGTGGAAAGGAGATCAACTTTGGCTTGTGTATGGCTGCAAGTCTAAACCGCTTACAGCAGTAACAGCAAAATAGTAGGCAGGCTGGCTGACTAGACTCGTCGGTGTCTCCACCTCTGTTGTGAGAGGGGATGGCGACGACCGACCTCGTTCGTGCTTCATGCTTTCGCAAACGCGGGGTTGACTTAGGAAAAGCGTTTAATCGATAGAAGTGGCCGTTATACGAAGCGAAGCAACCCCCTGAAGGACTGCTTAGCACAAAAAAAGAGCCGTTAGAGTGAGTCTGCTGCTGCAGAAAAGCGTTCGTTGGCTGTTGAAAAATTCATTTTGATTGATAGATTCATACATATATGTACTTCACAGTTGGTTAACGGGCTGGTCTAGCTCTAGCTGCCATCGGAAGCTTAGCAGAAAAATAACAGGGGAATACAAAAAACAAATGGGGGAAATATACAAGAGCGCAGAGCTATATCGAGATTTACTGTGGAGCATTCGTATTGATCATAGTCGATAATGTGAACTTGTTTCAGAGTTAGAAACTCAATAGTCGATTAGCAACGGCTAGATTCAATTTTCTTTTGTTTATTATTTAATTTGTAGACATAGTAAACATTTAATCGCTATTCTATGCACGCTTTACCAACGAATTTCAACAAGGTAAGGTACGGTTCACTTAACTGGATTTAGAAAGATAAACGACACTAAGATTTGATTAGGTAGATCAATAAGCATGCAAAAAAAAGATATTCTTTGTATTATAATATATTCAAATGATTATTATTTTAGGCTCACATGTAGATATGCACAGGTATAGAAGTTCCGTGATCAATTCGTACATTGCTCTGATCCACGGAGCAATACTGATGCAGTATAAGATGGTTGCATGGGGGTGCTAACTTTCGTGACTCTGAAAGATAGGAGTCAGACAAATCCAACGATGCATAAGCTGGCGACAGAGCGCTGAGTTCGCCCTTGGCTCTCGGCCGGGTCGGGAGGCCTATAGTCGAAGCCATGAGGGTTATTGTAAGGTGATCTTTCGGTAGAAGACGATGTTTGCTAACGACTAGTGACTTTCGCCAACGGTAGTTTTCAAAAAATATGGCATCTTGAGCCATAACGTACCGTAACGACTTCTTTTAGTAACTCGGCAGCTCTGTCATATAACTGCGACTTCTTTAGCCGTCTACGTGATTTTTCATGCCCGCGAAACATCTGTAGAAGTGAGATCGAAAAGTTGTAATAGTCGCGCCACATAGGAAGGTCACCGCTGGCGGATTTACTAAAGGTAACTTTGGTTCTTAACTCAAGCTTTACGGTTACAGCTGTTATTATTATTATTTAGTTCTATGCTGGCAAAAAACGTTGGTCAATACGCATGAAGGTTGGTTGAATGTGTGTAAAGTTCATTCTGATAAACAGCTGGTTCAAGTTAAAGCTTCGTCTACTGCACTCAGAAGAACTTCGAAGGGTGACGTTTTTGTCATGTGTAGGGTGTGCATATGTAAAGTGTGGTTTTGGAAATCGATCGCTTTTATGATGAAAATTAAAATTACACGTTATTGATTAAAGCGTGACGCTTAATATTGAAGTAAGGACACACTCCAATTGAATTTGGCGCAACTAGAACATAACTACTTCGTAAACGCATAAATCTTTCGCAGAATTTTCATTAGTATTTGAGCGTGCTATGAAGCTAGTAAACGATATTCGCTGTTTTACTGTGCAATGTATAGATAAATGTAACACTTGGGCTGCTGACGGACAGGAGTAGTATAAACAATTGTCCTCATAAAGAAGCAACATCAAGAAACAACATATTGTTAGATAATTAATTTGTTCTATGTTTTTTTTTTACATTCAGAGTTGGCTTTTCAAAACTAAAGTTTTTTGTACATTCTCGAACGTTATTATTATTGTATATCTACGAGTAATATAGCTACTGACCTGTGGTAGTGGTAATAGTGCTGGCAATAACAACAACTGTTAATTACGAGCATTTTTCTATACTCATAAAACAAGTTCTTGAAATCACCAGTCTTTAGGTACAGCAAAAGGGATTTGCCCCTTTAAAACTCTAATGGGAGTGGCTCTTTGTGGTCTTATTTGGCGTTTCTCCAACGAATCTATGAAGTAGTAAAAACCTTGCCTTCTTTGAGCTCTGATTTTTCCTTTATTTCGAATTTTTTCTTATTGTTTATATTCAGTAGCTATTTTTGTCAACGCTGAGGTTTGAACCAACGTAGCAACGTACTTGTTAATGATCGTTTCTATGACAACGCACTCAAAGAGACGCGTCTCAGCCACGCAGACCATATGTATCTGCATGTGCATTATTGCCGGTCTTTCCCCCTCTCTTTACCTTTTTCGTCTGCTTATAAGTCCTTCTTCTGGCGGGTCTATTTCTGTCGGTGCCAATCCATAGGTCAATGGCCTCACAGCCACAGTGACCGGGAGCCTGTCAACACCGCTATTGCGGAAGCGTTCGGCGCTGAAAAGGGTTGTCGCTATTTGTTGCAACGACTCTTCGTTGTTCATCTAGACACACGCACGTTCACGTTGACAACAGAGGCGATCAACTAACAAACAACTCATTTCTGTCAACAACAATCAATAGCACGAGGGAATCCGTCGGCCTCACGGGCGGTCTTGGCTGCTGCTGCGGCGGCGGCGCTAAAAGCGGCGCCCTTAGGTAAAACCCGCCAGAATTTACGGTTCCAAAACGTTTAACCACTAACAATAGCTCGTGTGGTGGTCCCGTGGGTTTGCCAGCAGTTATAGCGCAAGACTGCTAACTCCGGTCGCTTTGTTTCTATTGATGAAATCGTCCTGCGAGTTCCGGGGATTGATCGGAAAAACAAGTGGGTTTTCAGACTCCCCTCCACCGCGCATTGTAACGGATTGCGTTATGTTGTTTCTGTAGTGTAACCGAGGCAGTCGCAAAGCTGGACATTACGATGACCAGCTTCGTTGTGGGGGGTGTTCTTCGGGGAAGGGGAGAGTTGTTCGACCATTATGTAACAATAACGACAGCAGCAGCAGTAGCGGTATCAGCGACTGCTGTGGGTCTAAAATGTGCAACAGAAATGGTAGTAGCATCTGCCAAAAATGCTTGAAACGCCATATTTGTTAGTAGTTGCGTCCGATATGCCAAAATATACGCCTATGGCGACAAAGCAGTGACCGACTGACACGTCCTCATGCAACACTAAGTTATATTGTTTGTTAAGATTAACAACAATGGTGTACAAAGATGCGGACACAGTTATTTGACAGACACCGTTATTCTGCTACGTAGTTTCTAGTCGCAAAATTCTATCAATCTTGGTACACGCGCACCGTACAGACATTTTCGTTCGTTCATTCGTTACTTCGTTCTTTCGTTTACAGCGGTTGTAACAACAGCCACAATGGAAACAACAAAAAAGTTGCAATGAAGCAAATGTAGGGGTGATTTTATCTGCAGTGTACTACGAGCCTGTAGCCATCTTTGCGTTGTCGATTGGTCGATATGTCATTGGACTAATTTTAATGTAAATACGTGCTGCTCATTTCTCTGTCTACAGCATAATAGTACGATAAGTGATGGCAATAATGATACACGTTAGAAGACTAACCTAGATTAACTACTGGGTACGTTTGAATGCTGTCATACGTTCTTGCAACGATCGTACATCAAACGTCTGATGATAGAGAAAGGATTTTTTTTTTTGTTACTAGACCGCGTTTGACAACCATGACCACTTTATGTCCTCAATATCTCATTGTTTATCATACTTTGTATAAAAGTTTACGTGCACATACTTTGTAGAAGCAGCGTTGTATTATATTGTGTACAAGGACGCACGTGCCAATCAAAGATATCGATGGGAATCGATGAACACAGTGGACCTTGAAAAAACTAAGCTGGCACATATGATCACTCAACTATCGCCATTTACGATGACTCACACACGCCGAGTAATACGCCTAAGGTAAACGGTACCGATCTATGATCGCCGCTGGTCGTGCGGTGGACTCGACTGATACGTGTGGGAAAAGTCAACGCAGTGAGTGTGGTGCGTCGACTGATGCGGAGCACCATCGGTTCCGTCCTTTTTGACCGTCGGTTCCTCCAGCAAGTGCTCCATAAGTTCTCAGTGCAGGGCTGTCAGAGAGCTTACCTTCCATCTTTATTAGAGCCGCAGCTGAAGAAGAAAGGAACTTCTTAGTCGTCGCTATCGTCGATAATAGTATATTAGCCATTGGAAAGATAGTACTAATGACGAGTATGCTAAAGCTGAGTGCCTCTGTGAGCGCGTTCATACTTAAAAGCTCACCAAAGCAGTCTACACTGTCAGATCACCATTGATTGCTTGGTTTTGATTATTTGCTGACTAGGTCAGTTACTATTCTACACTGTTTTATTCTATATACTAGTGTTTATTATTACGCATTGGTTCTATGAGTACTATCGGCTCAGACTAAACAACCGCCAGTCATACGGCTGATCATAGATAGAGACGAAAAGCCCTTATGGAAATGCAATATTAACGTATTTGCTTGGTAGAATTCGCGACGGATGAGGTGGCCTAGGTTTGCAATAGGCCATAGACGTATTTCGGTTCGTATTATATATCGCCTGAACTAGTAATGTTCAACCTTTAAGATAGCATCGCCAGAAGTAAAAGTCAAAACAGATTAAAAAGAAAAGAGATTTGAAAAACAATAGCTTAAGTCGTGTGATCCTACAATAGGGTCTACGAGGCGCGTACTTCAGCCCAACATGTGGGGAAATCCAGCACCGTCTAGCTAGTTCATACTGTGACCTTTTTCCCCTGAATAGGCTTGCTGCAACAGAGATAATCATAAGGGCAGTATGGTAGCGAATCATGAAAATGCATTTGGGTGGTTGGTACGGGTGCTTAGTCGGTAAAGATGTTGTGGTGTCATTTTGAATGCGAAAATATGATATTTCTAGTGACTATGATAGTATATATGTTCATCTGTTAAGTTGTATGAGAGCGTCTGACAATATGGCTAGTTGTTAGAGTTCGTCGTATGTAGTACTCACTTCATATACTGAACTGCTGCTCTGCGTATTCTATGCAGTTAACGATGTGATCACAACATGAATATATCTACTTTGGGAGAACGGTTTATTTTACCTCCCTCTCTCTTCCCAGGCGGTCTCCATCTAACCCCTCGAAAAACCAACCACCGTATGGCCTTGCGTAAGCCAGTTGCACGTCCTGCCTTTCCGTTCTTTACTAACATAGCTGCCGCCATCGAAATTTCTGGTATTCGTCCGCTCCCGTCTACCCATTCTACCGTGCACTGTTCTTTTGTTGCCATCACATGGCGCTCATGTGCATTCTCATCATGATAACACTGTAACAGTCCACAGAAATTGTCTTTTGTTACTGCCGTCGCTGTTTATAGCGCCATCAGTGCCATCAACGCCAGTGACCAGAACCAGCAGCGAGTCGCCTGCGAGCTTTCGTTCATTCGTTTTGTCGGTCGGTCTGCAGACATCGTTTCTGTTGGCGCTTGCCGCCGCTCTGCTGCCGCCGCCACTGTAGCGGCGGCGGTGCCTCCAGCTGCCGGTCGCGCGGTCTCTAGTTGACTGTGGTAATGGGAGAGAACTCCACTAAAGCCGATGCCGACACAGCCACCGGCGGGTTGACCTCGGCTTCCATGGCCAGGAGTCATCGACCTCACCGTCCGAAGCCACCGACGAGGGAAGAGCGTGGCTGAACTATCGATGGCGCCTCGATGGGGGGATAGCCAGGGAAACAGGCAGCCGATTGACCAGACTAGAACATGAGAAGAACGTGGACGGACGGTGGCGCCACCGACCACAGGGACGCGGTATCTGTGCGGAATAAATAAATCGTGGGGGGCGTAGGAGACTGACGGAGGAAAGGGAAGAAGAGGGCCAGCATGGGTACCTATCAGGCTCACCGTATATACCGCACAGGGCAGAATAGAGTAGAACTACCGTTTCCCTTCGGGTTACAAGAGATTGCCCCCACACTCCAGCCCCGTAACAGAACCTCAAACCCGGCTTCAGCCCAGTTGCTCATGTGTCGGACTTAACAGGACCCGATTAACGTGGACGTGAATTTCTTTGAATTGATGTTTGGATCACGATCAAAGAAATAGTAGTGGTGGTGACGGTGCTGCTGCTGCCTTTGGAAGGGAGAATAAGCTCGGAGACAATTTTACGTGAAACGACGTACGTAATCAGGATTGCGATTTGGCGGAACGTGTGCGGTTGTATTGTGGCATGAGAAAAAGGCCCAAAGGCGTAAGGGTTATTCGATTATTTGAGTGCCCTTTGGATTCGATCCGTTAGTTCCAGGCTGTATATGGTGTATTCGGTATTTGATAAGCGCATTCACAGATTAAATTAGGCAGCGTCTATTTCTCGAACAAGCCGCTAATGAAAGTACTGGTTCGTAATCCTCGATGGCGATGTCTATGCCAGCTGCTAACGCCCTAAGAACGTCTAGGCAGTCGAATGTTTCTGGAGAAATAACTGCCACTATTAGATCGACAGCCATACCATATACAGGCAATCACGAAGTCAGTACCACACCGACCAGTAAGACCAGAACCGGTCTATGGATCAAGACGTAGAGAGCTTAGGAAAAGGGGCGAGGAAAAGTCAGGGTAGGGCCAGTACTGGCCCATTGACCAGAACATAATAGGGAGCGCAATTCGTTTCTTTTACTAAGTGCTGTCGCGTGGTTGCGTGCATGCGAGGCCATCTATTTGCGCGGCTGCCGCGTCCGCCGTCTTCTAGGGGCAGAAGCCAAAACACATTACGAAAAGTGGAAAGGGAACAAGGCAAAGCTGACTCATCTAAACACAGGGCCACTAGAGGAAATGGAAGCTGGGAGACGGTTGCAGTATTATTGTAGCGCTAATACAAAGGCCTACGGGGGCGGACGGGCTACGGTGGGATTAGGCTGCCGATAGGACTCGGGCTAGTGAACTATCGTTTGAGTCCCACATGACTCCTGAAGGCATGCGCGAATTCCCTGGCGGTGGCCGGCGCCCCGCTTCAGTTATTATCGGTTCCTTATTTCAGAGCATGCACGTATTTAGAGCGTTCATTTTGTGAAACGACCGAAATCGCCGTGAGTGTTGAAAATGATCTCTCTGTGTAAACATCAGAAAAAAAAACTGGAGGAGTATGAGATAAAAAAGGTTCGCTCCATTCATTCGCGCGGACTAATTTTTCGGACTCTAAACTATATATATATATATACAAAATTATTCCGGATATGTAATTACACCGACACGAAGCCTCTGCCAACAAGTAGAAAGGAATCCTCACAGCTGATGATCCACCAACTTCGACAAGAGCGCAGAAAAGGCCTTAGCAGTAAAAACAGAACAGATGTCCTTGTGACGTCTAAGGTATGTCGTTAACGTATGTACAGATTTATTATGTGAGAGTGGGTGAGTCAGACAGGGACGAACGGCAAGGCAGCAAGTGCAAACAATTTAAATATGGACGAACAGAAGCGAAATTTCTCTCCCGCAGACTGCATGGCCTGTTGCTGCAGCTCTAGCCAGTGGCTGCAACGGCGGCACAAAACGGAAGGATAATTTTTCAATAAACTGTCTTTTTGAGAGAGAGGCTGGGGTATATGAGGAAAAGTAGTGAGGAAAAAGACGGCGCTCAGCGAAATCATCCGAACAGTTGCTAATGACAACCAGAACTTTTTGTATTTATACATTCTGGTATCTGGAGTTCTTCCAGCCGTCGTTCCTGGTGCTCACACACGCACGACACCAAGGGCATTTAAGGGATAAGCTGTCCTTTCTGGCCCGTCGCCCGGCAAGCAGCAAAGAAACACTACTTCAGTGCCGTGGTCGCTGATACTGCTTATGCAACTGCCGTTTCAAAGAGATGAGGAGAACTGGCGGAGATCCAAACAAAATCAGAATCGAGGGGGAAACACAGAATATATATGGATATTTTTCCATTAGGGAAAAGGCTGAAAAGGACAATGCTCCCTTTGATAAGCTTCCCCATGGATCTGCTAGTTTTTCCCATCTGTGTTAGACTGTGCCTAAGATTATACTTGGGTTGCTGGTGATAACACATTGTAATAGTGTATTGACATCGCCGGCAATGCTGCTGCTGATTCTCATGGTAGTGATTCGAGGTAGTGAGGTTACTGCTGCTGGTGCTGCCGCTGAAAGTGTTATTGATATTGAGGAAGCCGGCCGAAGGAAACGCCACTGGATGTTTGGAAGCACTGCGACACTAACTGAGCCCGGTGCAAAGAACCTTGCGATTCGACTTCTGGATTGAAACTATAAAATAAAAGAATATGAAATAAAACATTGAAATACATGAAAACGTCATAAACAATACATCAAATGCATAAAAACGTAGAAAAAGACATTGTCTGCATATTGGAACGATTTATTTGCATAAACGTATCTGGTCCATGTGTGTATTGTTTTGTCATCTTGGCTAAAGGGTCATACGAGTTCCACTAGCTAGAACTAAGGATTTCCTCTAGTATAGGGGTTTTTATATTTTATAGCATTGTTAGAAAGCGACAATACCATATAAATCATCGGGTGGTTAGTTCCAGATGAACTTCATCTTTTTGTTGACTATCAATGTTCTTTTCTTTCGCTTTATTAAATTTGGAAGGGGATGTTTCGTATAAAAAAAAGCGGCCTTACGGCTACGAGCACATTGCCTCAGGCTATGTAGGCAACGATCGTTGTTTATTTTTCTAATTAACGTTAACATCTGATCAACGACAGACACACATACAATAGGTATAGTTAGATACAAAGTACAGTCGATGCGTACAGCTTAAACGCAAAGCTCTTGAAATAACACGCATACATCACATGAACCTCAATTTTTTCCATAAAAACGATCCAATTTCCGAATACCTTTCTAATGAGGCCAACCCACCCCAATCCAAGCCTATGCGCTAATCGTGCGGGTATGACAGGTCCTATTTTTTTTCTGCCATCCAGAACCCTTTCCAAGTTCTACTACGGCTGAGTGCTACTGAGCTTCGATGTGTTACCATCAGAACCATCATTATGACCACAGACTGGTTGCATCCTCTGCTGTCATTGCAGGACCACGAGCGGTTTCGGGAGAACACTTTGTAGATGAGCAAC
>NW_019215325.1:0-16356 GCF_002532875.2 Varroa jacobsoni | reverse complement strand
CGGTTCACCGGTCTATTTTACCTCTGCAGCGAGGACCGGAAAAAATGAGGCATTCCTAGAAAAGCATCTAACGAAACTCAGCACTGTGCATAAATCAAAGGTTTAAGGAACGGTCAACAGGCAGATTGCTCCAGAGTAAAAGACCCTTTCGCAAGAACTTAAATAGATTAAATGTGAAATACCTTAAGAGAAGAGCGATAGTACAATATGTTAGGTAACTTCGGTGATTTGGCGAAACGTGCGGGAGAACTTAGAGCAGCCCAGGTTGATGCAGACTTACTGAATAACAGATCAGAATTAGGCAGACCTTGTCCATACAAATGACGTATCTTTCGAACCAGATGCATTGAAATGAACAAACGGAGAGGACCTTAGTCTACCAATTGGAAGAAAACGCGTTTACCGTACTGAGAAACCAAACCAAAATAATTCCGTAATAAGTAGCCTCCTATTCAACCGTAGCACTAATAAATGAGATACAGCAGACAACCGCCGCTGAAACAGGCAAGGTATAGATTAAACGGAGTAGATGTGATATCGACGAACCATATTCATCCGTCTAGGAAAGAGGACCACAGTGGCTCGGGATCCTACGGATTATGCGAACCTGCTAGCGTACAGTAATGCATTCCGAATCCCTCTCTATAAAAAAAATTCTCCTTGATTCTGTCCTTAAGGGACGCCGGCTACCGTTAGTGCCGCCTCGACGGGCCTAACACCCGTGAGTCGCAAGCTAGAGTACGAAATTACCATAAGGTTTCAGGCTCAGCCGACAGCAACTTAACTCCCCTGGTTGACCCGGTCACGAGATCTAGCGGCACGCCTAGTGACACCTGCTTTTATCTAGCTCATAGGTCAGCTTATGAACAGCGCCGTCACCCCTCGACGTGACAAGCCACTAAGCTGTGCACTAATTAACCAACTTGTGGCTCCCGTCAAGAGTCCACACAAGGGAAAAAGTGGAACAGAGCTCGACCGTTCCCTGTACATATACATGCATGAGCATACGGCCATATAGACTCATCCAGCCGGCTCCTAATTATAGATCCATTTCCCGTGTTATTTTGAGAATGACAGACAGAAAAATAAGTGGAACGCAAGCCTTTTTCCCTACATAGAAGTTAGCGATCCAATGTTCACAGCCGCAATAGCACAGCGTTCTGCTAGGGACCACTTATTACTAATTAATGTTCCATCGCTGTCCGGCTTAGCTTTGCGATCTTAGAGACCTCCTAAGATGAGGAACGGCGTCCGCGGAGGCCTACGACAACCAAGAGATGTATGAGTATAATGGAACTTCCCAATTGTCGAAAACACACGCACACGCAAAAACTTACTAGAGCCTGCTTACTGACGCGTAGTTTTTACACCCTTGTTTGGCTTTCTAGGGTTAAGATCTAAATCGATAATATGTCACTGTATGGCTTTCAGTAGATTATGTTGTACCTGCCTAAACTATTTAAGCTTAGGATGCGGCTACCCGCTCGCGTCTATCTCTTCTAGCCTACTGTGTATTTCGAAAATAAGAACCTGTCATAAAAATTACCTTATTGTTAATTTCATGGTACTCCTCTGACAGTTATAGAGCGAATCTTGTGAGGCATGCGTTCGTTATCAGAACATTGTAACGAAGTTCATCCGGACTCTCCTGAAAAAGGTCCGCTTTCAAATCATTCATAAACTTCCCGTGTGGCCCTAACTAAGGTGTCGTCCTGTATTAGGACAAAACGTGACTATTTTCAATCGAAGAAGCGGCACCTGAGGCACTTCGTCACTTAAACGCGTCCTTTCTCGAACTCGAACAAATAGCAACCACAACATATTCTTTAGCAGACTGAGGTTTAACGCTAGTAACATAGCCCAGAATTGTGCAGTGTCGTTCCACAATGATTTTACGAGGCTGTGCAAGCGAACGAGAGCTTCGGCTGAAGGCCTATAAAAAGATAGTTGATTAAATGCCACTTTTAATTCATAGATAACACTTAGTTTGGACAGAAGCAACGATGTGTGTTCGACGTTTTTGCAGTAACAAGATTGGAATAATCAATAGCGTATTTCGTTGTTTTTGATCAATGGTAGAATCAGAGGCTGTATATGCTCTATGAAAAAATGGCGATGGTAAAGGACAGGTTTGCTTAAAGCACTCCGTTTATATAGATGGCCATTTTGCTTTGCAGAAATGCCTTATTTCCGTATCAGTGCGTCTACTGCAATTGTAACGTGTTATGCAATGATATTTTTTGAATTGTCTGATGATCCGTGTGATAATGAACAAGGTTTAGATTTCGATATGGGAAGACGGAACATAGCAGTGAATCTGTGGTCTCGTGTTCGAGATTATCGACTTGCGAGTTTTAGTTATAAGTACTGTTTTTATAAATACATTGGGGTTACTCTATTGTTTTTAGCACACGGATATATAAACCTAATAATGTAATATACTTCACAGCTGTCTAAAATAAAGTTATCTGCAGATGTATGCCGTCCCGTGCCTAACCTTCAGCTTTACCTTATTTGATTAGAAGCCGTCATTGTTAATAGAGAACGAACTACGAGTTACATACATCTTTCTATAATACTTTTCATGCATTTTCTTAATTTTCTTAGAAGCCATTGCATATATTTTCAAACATAGTACCGTAATGTTAAAGGCGCCACCATTACCCAGATAGTGTTTCCAAACTTAGATAGCGATCATATATATATATATATATATGTATATATGTCAGGTTTTTGTAGGTAGGTCAAAGACTCAATATTGCTTTGTCAGAAGGTGTATATAGAATCATTTGAAACACACATATAAGGGTTAAACGAATCCCGCTGTATTTACAAAACTAATTTGAGAGATTTGCCAAGTGTCTCAATGATAGTACCACGGGACAATGAACGGTATCATGTGCAGCACAACTTCTTTCGAATCTGTAACATTTGTATCTCTGGGCTCGTGAAAGCCTGCTTCCTTACAAGGTCTATGGTGGAATTAATGCGCGGCAAAGCAAGTAACGACATGTCTGTTTAACCGGTCCCCCCCCCCCGCGTCTGTTTAACCCGGTCCCCCCCCCGCCCCCCTCGTTGTTTCTCATCACATACGAGACAAAGAGTTTGGGTTTTTTTCTCCCGGTTCCTGAAACTTGTCTTAACGGCTTCTGTTGCTGACACCTCGAAGCGACAACGTAAGTTCTCGAAAAGACCGGCTAGGAGATACGCGAGACGATTCCGTGTCACGACTTCGACCCACTGTTTTTTTTAAGGAAAGAGGTTTTATTTTACAGAGGAACGATTCAGCTGTTTGAGATTTTTTACTGTTCAAAATTTTCCTAAATGGCGCGTATCGCATACGTTGTAGCTACTTTGAAATGGAACAAGCTGAGAGCGATCGCCAAGGATAAGCGATGAACCGATCTGATCGCCTATGCGGCCAACACTGTTTTATTGCATCCTTACGTGCGCAATGAAAGTTCTGCCATTTACAGGAAAAAGCTGCCCCAAGTACTGTTAAAATAGGCAAGAAAAAACCTATGAAATAAAAAGTGTCAGTGTATTTCCCCTTCTAAGTTGTTCGGCTCCATCCATGTCAGATTTAGAGTCAACCTCCTAAGTGCCGCGTGGAGTCGGGCTAGGGCTCGCTGCATTTAGAACCTTTTCGACCCGTATAACACTAACTCGTCTACATACTCAATGACTTCAGCTGACTTTCTTGGCCTTATTATTGATCCAAGGAGGCTTTTTAGCAAGATCGAGAATAAGAGTGCACTCAGGTTGTCTTCCTGAACCGGGTCAGTTGTCTGTGTCGTCATCAATAATTACGCTCTTCTTCTGGAGAACCGCAACAAGAAGTAGAGCACATTTCTAAGAACGCCCATCTCAGCCAGCGGGAACATGATCTCTTCTTTGGGCGCCGAGCAGAAGGCTGCTTCGAAATCGACAAACATCGCATACAGAGGATTGCCTGTCGTGGCCAATACTGTCTTGGCGTCGGCCATCAGAATCCTGCACGTTGTTCCTGTGTAGCGTTCTTAGCGGAATCCACCTTACTCTGTTGCAATGGCATAAGTAGCTTTTCGGTCTCTTAGACTGCAAGCCAGAGAACAGCTCATCGCAAACACTTTTGTTTGCTATTCTCCTCCATGAAGACGGCGCCTTCAAGTTGCTTTTTTCTTTACAGATTACTAACAGGGTAGCATTTCTCCGCTGCGGTGGAAATATATCAATATACAAAAAATTATTTAATAATGCCGTCCACCATGGTGCTAAAACGACGGTGCATCTGAGGTTGTCGTTGCAGATGCGGCGGCTACTTTTAGTTTCCTCACTATGAAGTCTTGCTAAAGGGGACTGTGTTGTATTGATGGGCTCTCTTCCCATGCTGCAGCGAAAAGAGCACTGTGTATGTTATTATATCCCTTAATGCAAACCTTTCCGAGAGATGATCTATGAGGGCCAAGTAGCTAACTGGGCAAGCTGGCATGGTGCGTAAGCCATTACCATGGTCATGCTCTGCATCGGCGATCCAACGGATTTCCAGTTTTTCAGAATACTGCTGCATTTGTAATGAATTATATTTCTCAACAGATGGTCTTAAAAACGAACGCTAAAAAGTATAACTCCGGCTGTACCTCGGCCATAAGCCTGAGGGCCACCTGGGCCCACTAGGCAAAGTATTCTTGAACCTCACGCCTTCAGGGGGATGGAAAGTCTGTACTATAGACTAGAAAATTTCAACCAGACGCCGCGCATAAGTTTCAGCATTCATCGCGTTAGAGATTGGGAGAACATCGTAGGTACGTTCCAGGAGGTTGTTTACCTCTAAGCGTTGCGGCGGAACTTGGCGCTTAAAACTTCGTGCAGGTGCAACTTAAATAGTGAGGTCTGTTGCCATTGGTATGTCAGCAGGAATACTTGTGCTCTCTGACAGAGAATGGGTTTTATCCAAAACCGTTACCCTTTCTCTAGTTACGTTTATCGTGAAAGGATCGATGTTTTTTCTGCATCTTTTGAATTGGGAATTGATTGGGGACCCAGCAACTAAAATTCACTAGCGTGCCTAGAGGGGCCGTGGTGCGGCTCGATTCCGGCTGGTCAAGGCAGGTGCTGAAGCCGGGCTGCTACCAGACTTAGTCCCTGGCCACGTAAAATAACGACATTTTTCTTCATTAGGCACGGCGTAAGGTTGCCTATCTTATAACTGTAGAAAACGAAGATGCCTCGATGCCTCTACTGGGGTAGGGGGAGGGTCTAGTCCATTTCTTTTTATTGCACGACAGTGCATAGAATAGAAATGCAATAAGTTAAAAAGGCTAGTTGCCCAAGTCTGCGTTAGCGCGGAAATGTCTGTACTGTCCAAAGCTTCCGGAAAGTGGAGTACCAGAGTTGCAGCATTCTCATAGTTCCACTGTGGAATTCTTAGCGTCTTTTCAAGGTTGAGCCTCACAGCAAGCTCCGTGATCGTCCTCGCGAGCGGTTGCAGTGACTCAAGATGTCGCATACTGGAGCCAGCCTTATAGTTGTTAGCGCTATTAGAACCTATTTAACGAAGTTCTCGACCGTCCGGTCGAGGTGGCTTTTATGTAAGGACGTTCTGGGTGCTGCAACTCTGGGCTGTCAGAATTCTCACGTCTAAGAAAGTCTTAATTTTCCTGGCAATCTTCCCGGCCAATCATTTGTCATAGCGATGTTGTTCATTTTCAACGAATGCACCCTGTGGAGCGCTATGGAGAGCGAAGAAGCCAAAATTCTCTGTACCTGTTTTTTTCGCAATAATATCAATCTTGCAAATAGACAGTTATGCAGTCCCGCCTAACTGCAAAAATAGAGAGCACATACGCTTTTTATCCGGGTTGGAAGACATCAACGTCTTCAAAAAGTTCTCCATCTTGCTGATATTTTTCAAATTCCAGGCATTTATGATAACCAGCTTGTAAAAACACAGGAACTGGCTTATTAATGCTGTTAGTATATTTGTTTGCTTTACATTTTCGACGACGAAAAGTCACTGATGTTTCTTTGAAACAGTATCATTGAGCGCCAACTCAAAGGGCTGCACCAAGTGGCTTCGTTCAACGCTAGCGCTGTTTTTTGTTGCGCAAGAGGGGTCAGGCCATCAGAGAATATCTCAAAGAAGTCTTGTACTTTATGGTCAGCCAGCATCACTGGCGCGATATGCGTCTGTTTCGCTTGTAAGTTCGATGCTTACTTTTCAGCTTTATGACTTGATAAAATAGGGACGTCACAAGACCCACTCGTTCATTTGTAGTGTACAAATATCCAAACGTTTTATAGAACTGTTTTGCTGATACTAGCATTAAGCATATACTACGCCATTTGTCTGCTGGAACGATTGTCGGATCAGCTTTATCACTAATCTTATAGGCAACATGTATTACCGTGTTACGCCTTGAATACGCCTTGCGTGCACCTAGGGCGAAGATTTTAACACTGCTTAGTCGATGAATGATTGTGATGGAGAATGCGGCCGTCTTCAGGTGTACGTCGCTTGCTGCTGTCATTGTTTTTGAGTCTGCTAGAATGCCCGTACAGGGGGCTTGCGTTTGCTGGCTCTATTGATGTTGCGCCTGATCCGACGTGATAGCCGCTGTGCCGTTGACTACGAATTATCCGAATGTGTATCTCATAGCACTGCCCTTCACTCTTCCAAATAGGAAAAGAAGTGCGTAACTGTTCTTGCGGAGTTGATCAGCGCGTTCTCGAAAAGGAACTTTCCACCTATAGATTCCAAAGAATACCAGATATTTTCCATATCTTGGGTCACATGGAATGCAGATGGTTCGATTGGAACATAGCACACCTGGGGCGGCTCAGTGGGGCTCCCAGAAAATGCACAAGGATCGAGGAGCATACGCACAAACTAATCGGCTTATAAATTCGATACATCTTTTTTTTTTTTTTGCTTTGTTCTACATAAGCTACCTAAACCTAACTACTGATCTAACTTCAACTTTCTGTTCAAAGTATTGATTTTCCGTTTTTTGCCCACTGACCTTAAGTGTATCATTTAGTACCTGTGTACGCCTCCACGACATTATCTCTCTGAGTCCTAATTATCACGATCCCGGAAACAGTTGCGGCTGTAAATTATCCAAACAGCTTTGTCGCCTATGTTAAGCAAGATATAAACGATACATGATAAACTATGCTTATTTTAATATCATGTTTTTACGGTTACGTCGTATGTTTGTATTTTCTAAATTCTATGTACGATCTAGCTGATAACAGGTGCGCATAATGAATAAAAATAAGACGTATATTTTTCAAAGTGGTTCCAGACTACTGAGAACTTGCCCTCAATATCTAATACAAATCAATAGTGGGCATTTCCGTTGACCATTGGTAATACTGCAATCAAAGGCCCTACACTCGGCCATATTGCTCGAATGGTTCCTGAGGAAGATGGGACATGGAAGATCCGAACTGCATCGAGCTAATTGAAAATATATTTACAAAGCGGCTTTGTCATACACGACAAAAACATCTGTTCATCCGTCTCGTTTGCTTTACCCATGCCTCGCAGCCTCGAGGCCAACAAACAAAAGATTTGCTCAACCCGTAAGAATTCCAAGGCCGCTCTTTGCTCCCTTTAGCTCTATTGTGCTCCGGTACATGCGGAGATTTACGGCTTGCTGATCCTTCATACGGTCACCCATGAAAATAAGTGTTATCAATAAACAGAGAGAAAGTTTTAGGCAACGACGCTGATTGAAGATGGCTGCACGGCTTTGTAGATTACAAATTCAAAAGACTTAAAAAAGACTTGGTGAAATCTCGATTAGAAGAAGTACTGAGAGTGGGATAAATGAGAGTGTGAGTGTATCTATCGAAAAAATCTGATGGGAGCGCTGAGCGCATAGCTGAATAAATAAGGTATCATAAAACGGAAGAAGGACGCAGCTGGACGAGACGAGCCGAAGAAACAGCCAGACTACGCCATTTTTGCAATGGCTGCGTTACTTTGCCGTGTAAGTATTCATGGACATATGTTATGATCACTAAAAACTTGTTATACAACCAGGCTTTTCGTATAATCCGCTGCAATATAGTTCATAAAAGACGTCACGTTAATGGTATCTGCAGGCGCGTTAATTTTGTATCGTAGTACATTGTTACACTATAGCGGTGTTCGCTCCCCACTACCATTTTGTAATTTAGAGGTGCCATTTATAATTGGTTAGTTGCAGAGCACATAAGCCTGGGCAAGCCTTCGCTAAGGCTAACGACTGTATGGGTTCTAGTTACGAATCAAGAGGTTACATATTAGAAACGATGAAGTAAATGTAATCGATGTAGAAGGACCCTCTGGTAGTGAACGGTTATACATATGGTCGCGCATAGTTACATACATATATAACCCTACATGTAGTCCTCAGCTGTGCTTATTTCGAACCTCTACGCCTCGCTGTTCTATCAATACTCTTCGATTAAAGAATTATCGCCGTAGTGGTCGTAGAAGCCTAGATAAAGCCATTTAGCGTCCACGATTTATGCCCTCGCTCTAGTCTTTAACGATAGCTCAACATACATCGATTGCAAAGTTCATCACACTTTCAATACTCACATGTATGGACGATGACATTTTAGCGGGGAAGTTTATTATGCTTGTCCAAATTGGCTGGACAGATAATGAAGGGTTTATGCTCGCAGACATCTCCTAGCAAGAATAATCCTGTTTAACTTAGATATTTTTACCTATTGACATTATGTGGACAGAAATATAATCACTGTGGTAGTAGAAAAAAATATACTGTTCATTAATATCGAAGAATAATTTGTCTTGTCAATAATTTGTTCGGTAATCCTTAATTATGTTTGTCGATCGTTGAGAGATTTTTTAGGCCCAGTGCCGATGTACACGGTGTTTAATAGATGCATTTTTCTTGTGACATGAAAAACCCCTTAGAACTAGCGCCTCCATAACAGTCTATCTAATAGCGACTAATGGGAGGGGTGCTACGCATATATTAAGCCAGACTGTAGGACTGCCATAATCTAGCTGAAAGTACCTGTCTGCTGCAGCGTCAAGTAATAATACATTGTTTATAGAATTGGTTGCTTGCTTATTCATACTGTTGTACTCCAATAACAATTCTATTTGCCGATATTTTCAGCGGGACAGGACATCAATATAATCCGTAAGAATCTATAGAAGAGCTTGACTTTTCCCTTATACGTAGGGATTAGCAGGAATACCTACATCATGAAGAAGGTTTCGTGGAAGTATGTACTCACATCTGCAAGGAAATGCCGATGACTTTTTGTTCATCAGAGAAAAATTTAACTTATTGAGTAAACGTCAATATACCTTTACTCAGTAAACAATTCAAGCCGCTGCCAATCAGCTTGACGAAACATCTGCCCTGTATCAAGAAGCAAAGACCTTTTTGTTGTACGTGTTCCATGGAGCCTGTGTTTTCTTCTACCACAATCAAGGGTCGACATTAATTCTGGCCGTTTTTTTCCATAAACAATACTCGTAAATAAAACAATAATAACATAAACAATACTCGTAAAATAGCACGTATTGTATACCATAATCACGGTGGGCTGTTTCGCGAATCGGTGGCTCTTCCCAAGTACGCTAACGTCGTTCCAGCAAGAATAGATGTGACCGTTAGTATACTATAATATTAATATTGACAAAATAACGTCAACGTTTACAATTGTATCAAACTCTATGAATTCTCTGTTTTGCGTTGCTATCGACTGGCAATTTTCTCCGTTATTATGAAATGATATAGAAACCGAGAGAAGAAACGAAAAAAAGCTTAAAACAATTATGTAACAACAATACAAATAAAACACTGCATTTTCTTGTCACAAATTTTGACGATACTCTTAGTTAAAACGGTGGTTTATGACTATTAAGGCCAATTAAGTGACTATTAAGAAACACTCCTATCTGTTCTGACCAAAATGCGATATGCACATACACGTACAAGGGCCAAAATGTACCTGTTGCATTCTCCATTCTGATCGTCTGAATTAGAATTATTTATTGAATAATTATCATTAGTTAATGAAGAGCGATAGTTATTAATGAGGAGCAAAAAAAGATTAATTAAGTAATGGAGCAAGTATCTGTGTATACGGCAGCGAGAGAAGTCTCGGACGTGTCTGTCGCTTTCCGTACTCAGCTGTTTTCCAGAAAGCCGGGCGTCGATCTCTCAGTATCTATCAGGGGATATGGGGGTTTGAAGACACCGCTGTTGTTAAGAGGGATCCGGATCCTGGCCATGTAAGATAACCCAGGAACCAGATAGGCAGAATGCGATTAAAAAAGATGAGAACCAGCAACTAGTCAATCTAGCTAACCGTTTTTGAAACGGTCTAAAGGGGTAGTGCAATCAAATACGAAAAACGTCCTAAAAAACTTCCTGAAAAAACGGTCCAAAACATATAGTGAAAGGTAATCATATGTTAAATGTGGAAGGGAAATTTCAGTACTACGTACTCGGATAATATTTCGACTACCCCCCCCCCCCCCTCCCCTTGTACGGTGGCACTTTTTCTTTTCGCCTTCTTTCGACTACCCGGACTGTGCAGGTGATTGATAGTTCTACCAGGATGCCTACCATGTCTTATTTTATAAATGTATTTCTCCAGAATGAATTTGACACGTAAACTCTAACACATGCTTCGGATGACTTTCTTCTTACATACTTATTTTCCTTTCTGCGTCGACGCTACAACCAGAAAGCAAAAACCGTATCGGTGACACCTGTAAATTCCTGTAACATGTCTTTTTCAGAGTTGGGTTCTATTTCTTCTTTGTGTACCAGCAGCGTCTACAAGACTTCGTATCTGGGTTGGTATATTCTAGCAAGGCCTTCCAATTCGCAACCATTTTTTCGAATTTCTTCCCTACTTCTTTCCGCCTGCAAGGATGCAATAGTGGAATAGGCCACGTATTTAAAACATAATTTCAGTTCTCTTCAAGGAAATGCACGTGGGAAGACCTTGTGACGGTGAACTTCCGTGGCAAATCTAATTCCTGTTAGCGTCCTTACTTGATCCGCTTGGTCCTGTGCAAAAACTCAGTCAAAGCGTTCGAAGTACACTCATTGTGTACCGTTACAGAAACGTATTCCGAAGCAAAAACCGCACGTTAAGACACAATAGCATTTCACGATTAAGCACGCTCATTACACGCAATTCATCCTTCCTTTTGCTCTTGCAACTTATTTTCATGGACTGTCTTAGCTGTTTGGCTGTGTAGAATCGAATACCACAAACTTTCCGTAGATGTAGCAGGCTCAGGCGAACAGTGGCCCTACTGGTTTCAGGCCTTGTCCATGGTTTACGGGTGCCACGAATGTAGCACTTTGCCTGAGCGCTGACGACGAATGGGCGACGGCGAAGAAAAAGCAGTGCTACACAAAAGGAAGAACTGGGGAGCATTGAACAGCAGCAACACGTACATCGGAGCTGTAGAAACAGCAAGAAACAGTTGCTTCTGTTCACGTTGGAGGCGGGACTACGGGGCAGAACCGGCTAGGACCGGCCTGCAGGCCAGGGATAAGGCCAGTAAAAGGCGCAGCCTTTTTGCCAAGAGCTGTTACGTGCGCGCCTAGCTGCTTACTAGCGTTCGTGTATCAGGTAAAGTGGCCTGGCGTCGGCGACGACCTCAGGGAACTATAAAGACCAGTTTCGGTCGGTTGGTGCTAACTTCTACGGGTCTGCATTACAGAGACAGCGCCAAAAAAGCAAGAAAGGCCTGTCGAATTCACGCCGTTATCACTCTCTTTATCGCTCGTTTGAACAAGTAACGAACATGTCAGGCCAAGCAAGCCACTCGGTGGGCTGACACACAACAAAAAAATCGAAGTACCAATAGCAGTGGTAGTAGCGTGGGGACGTTAACGACTTTCGAGCAGCGGCTACAGCGCGTCGCATTTCGCGCGGAAACCTCCATGCGCCACAGGAAGAATGGCAGCGAGCAGCAACGACAGTGATCGATTCCCCTCCTAGAACATCAACGAGTCGCACTTCCACTGGGAGAAAAGAGAAGGGACTAATGGAGAATTTACAATGTGTAAACCAATGAATGAGATTCGGATCAATTCGAATGTAGGGGATCGTCGTTGAAAATTCCGCGGTGAAAAGGAGGTTTTACGCGGCTGCTGAAGCTCAAGCTCGATAAACAGGTCGTCAATATATATATATATATATATATCGAAGTGTAGAAGGTCGATTCTGTTAGGCCCGCCTATCTAATAGCTCCTTTTAGTTGGAAAATTTAATTAGGATTTCAGGGCAGGTTTTGTATCGTTTGAAATTACAGACTATTACAGGCTAGCGAAAAATGATCAGATGTCTTGCGTCTTTCGCTGGCCAACGTGAATACATGTACGCGTTGATTGGTATTAGTAATGTTTCCCCGAACTCGCTTCAATCGTCTAACTTTTGCACCCTTCAAAGTTGCACGATTTTCAGTTAGAGAAGAAATTATTACAATTTTATAAGCATGAGATGTTTGCATAACTGTCCATTTGTTTACTTGTGTTAATTTGTTAAACTCAAAAATACACCGACAGTGATGTTAATACTGCACGAGAGAAACACATATTTCCGTGATGTCGGGTCCAGAAAGCTGTCGTTTGAGCTTCACAACTACAACACCAGACAGCACGGGGCTGTAGGAACGGCAAAGCTTTTATCATCCTTCGTGAGCAATTTATGCTACGATCTGGAACGTTTTACATATTTCACTTGAGATTTCTTGACACGATTGGAAAAGCTGACTGTGACAATTGTGATGACCCGTTGAGATATTCGTTGACTGCTTCGGTCCAATTTCCAACTTCCCAAAGTATTTTTTTTTTTCGAAATGGCTATCATTTGGAACAGAACTAATATGGATTTATTTACTATTTATGTATGTACAGATCTTTACTATTAAATATACATATATATATATATATATATATATATTCAGCAGAAGCAGAAAACAAGCGTTGTGAACGCTACTATGCTAGCAAGTGATTTGCAATACAATATTCTCTCTCGAAATCAAACAAATCGCACCTGAAGTTCGTTGCGAACGTCGTTGACGGCCTCAGTGTCATACATAACATGGACTATATCCATTGACAACATCCAGGATTCTCTACTGATCTGTGGTGTAACCATACACGCATGTAATACACGGCTTCCTCAGGTGACCGCTCATTTTAACGTCGTCATAAGACATTACCCCACATGCATATGTACGTGCGTTTGCATGGCGCTCGCTGTAACGTTTGTCTGCATGAAGACCCCATACCAGTCGACAAACATTATTTGGCCTGCAAGGTTCACCAGGCTGACGTGTTATAGCTGATTGGTTTATAAGGTTGGCTCATGTTGGCAGGCTGCTGTTAGTAAGGCCAAGTTGGGTCCTCATTTGTGCGTGGACCTTCCTCGTGACTAACTTATCATAGAAGATAGCAGAAACATCATTACTCAGGGGTCAGTCGCTTTTACTGGTCTAGTAGAAACAACACAATAGTCGATCCGGTTATTACCAGGCCCACAATATATATAGAAGGGTGTAAAGTTCTTTTGAATTTTTTTTCTAGTTGTAGGAAATATTTTCTATTTGTAAATTGTAGGGGAAAAAAAATTATATCAGTAAATTTGTAGAAAACTATTCTCTTATGTGATAAAAAGGGGCTCACGATAACTCACCCATTTCCGATTAAATATTAATTGAAGACATTTGTGTCGTTGGCCTCTATAGTCCTTTACATTACATAAATCAAGGTAAGATTACATGAAAGGAAGTCAGACCTTAACAAAGCTCTTTTTTTTTTTCTTGGGAAAAGGCTGTAAAATCATTTACGGTCAAGTTAAATAGGTCAAAGATTATGATATATCTAGCACAGGTCGATACGAACTTCTGCTACAGTATATGAAACTACGTTTTGAATGGCCCAAGTATCGACACGTTGAAGAATTTTGTTCGAGAAGTGAGCACAAACAGCAATAATGTGTGCACAGTTTTGCAAAGCCAATTCGGTTGCACTAAAACTTATATAACTGCTATGGGCATAAGGTGGCATAACCTGGGTGCCTGATGCGCGTCTTTTTGAGTGGACTGTTATGGTAGTCGCAGTTGACAAGCATACTACCATAGTAGTACAAATATCAGCCTCGGCAGAAACTACTACCGCAATTGCGTAGGCGGAAAAGTAAGGCATTAGGGATATAATATGGGATTAAGGGAATATAAAAAAAAAAATAATACTGTCGGTAATGGCTGCTTGCACGACTGCCATGTCGTTTGTTAGGTCCGTTGGAAAAACGCTCGATAAGTCCTGCAAAATCTATGCGAGTCGAACTCCTAGCAAGGGCAAGTTTTCATGCTTTATCTAAAAAGAGGGGCCTCCAACGTCTAGCTCACATGGGATAAGCTGAGAATGCTACACTAAGCGTGGCTAAGCACGCTTTTAGTTTAATGTACACATTGACGCATGTCTACTAGACTGCTATATGCTTACTTGTGCAGGTATTTAATTTAATATATTTTCTAGATGTACTAGTCCGTATGGCCATCTCATACTGGTTCATAGAGGTGACTATATAATATACCTTAATGTAATGCTTTTGATGAAATGGAGCTTGCTTACAGTTTGCCATTGAATATGTAGCTTCGGGGCAAACAACTGTGATTGAATGATGGGTTGGCTACCTTGCTTCGTTATCGTTCAATAGAACTTCCTACATAGCCTTACCTTTTGAAATCTAGACAATGAAAAAGCCCAGTAAAAATTTATGACCTGTATGCATTTAAAAGATCGTGAAAGTTTAAGAGATATTAAATTTCAAGTAAACGCTCTCTGGTAAATAAGCGGGCTGTGTGTCATAAAGATATGAATCCATCTGTTACCCCAAAGATCAGATCAGATCCTTTCTACAAAAAGAAGAAACAAACTGCTGACGCCAAACAGTACTTTTATCATTTTCAGGATTTAAGCGAAAATCCGCTATGATCCGATCCCCAAGAGCTGGCCGAACTTCCGTCGAGGTTATAAACTTTTCAGGTCTCCCTAAATCGGCAGTGTACAGCATCCCAAATCATTATGCGGTTGCAGAAAAGGCAGAAGTAGGTTCCATTATGGCACAGCGGAAAGTCCACGACAGAGAAAAAAAAAAAGAGTGGAAACGGTTAGGTTAATCCCTGCCATGCAAAAATCAATTTCCAGTGATCCTTCTATCACGATCAGGGCACTGGTAGGCAAAATAGAGTTAGGATACAATGTTACATTTGTTCATAAAAACCTCAGTCGCATGTCGTATGTCCTAAAATGATGCACTCTGAGAGCAGTGTAGTCAAAAAATTTCACCGACGTTGTTTGCTGCTCAGTTCTCTCAACAATAAAACAGCAGGTCTTTTTTTTTGACGAGAAATCGTACGTCTTTGGCGATAATATGAACCGCAGAAATTATCACGGTTCAGAAAATGTGCCTAGTATGGGTAGGAGCAAATTTTCAGTCAAAATTCTGAAAACAAACGTTCGGTGAAACAAACGTTATGCCATCAGACCTTTTTTTCAAGAGAGGCGAACGCATCACTAAAAACTTTTATCTGCATGTTCTACAAATTGTCGTACAACCGCGGACAGCTGAAGTGTTTAACGGAAAACTATACTTCTCTCACAGACTAATACAAACGGATTAGCGCAGGACCGGTTGCCTTAAAATCTAAGCCTGTTCTGGGATTAACCCATGTAACCATGGAACAGTCCAGATTGTGACCCGTTGAATTACTGTATATGGAGCCTTACTGAGCGAGAATCGGCATGTTAGCGTCGACTCGCTGACTTGTGATACTAAGAAGGCATTCACAGAATTGCAAAGGGAACATTTGAAAGGGGCACAAATTAATTATAGGTGTACATGATCAAAAATGATATGTCCAGCATACATAAGAAATTTCTGTTGAAATATCTGTTTCTATTTAGATGCAGCCTTAAAAATAAAGCATAACAAAACGTCCTAATGCAGGTGTCGTACCCTTTATATATATATGTATGTATGTATGTATGTATGTAAACTCTCTAACGTACACTGCTCGGGAACAAACCGGTCATATGAAATTTGTCTACAGAATAAGATCAAAGCTATCTACTTGGTTGGCACATAATTCTGGGCCTACAGGTAGTCGTTCGTGAAGTCGTCCTATACTGTTCGCTCGCCAGAGACCAACGATATTTGGATATTGTCCAGGCCCACTTATCACGGATACTGACTTCCCTATAGGTAGTATGAGCGAAGAAAACGGAATAGAAGATGCCGTTACTTCAATAATTAGATACAGTGGACTATCGTATGAATAAGGCATAAAGAGAATTTTTGTAATAT
>NW_019215324.1:0-16355 GCF_002532875.2 Varroa jacobsoni | reverse complement strand
CATCACCACCATCACCACCATCACCACCATCACCATCACCACCATCACCACCACCACCACCACCATCACCATCACCATCACCATCACCACACCACCACCACCACCACCGCCGCCGCTGCCACCACCACCACCGCCGCCGCTGCCACCACCACCACCACCACCGCCGCCGCTGCCACCGCCGCCGCTGCCATCGCCGCCGCTGCCGCCGCCGCCGCCACCGCCGCTGCCGCCGCTGCTGCTGCTGCTGCTACTAGCACCACCACTGCTGGTTCCTGACCACTTATATCGGGACCCCGTTTTTATTGCAAGCATTCGCTGCGGACAAGCCCAACGACATATGTCCCTCGTGTTGTGTGACCACTCTGGCTGAGAATCTACCAGATAGGATGCGTGTTCTGGAAGTGGAGGCAAGAATTCTATATTACAAGGAATATTCGCGCGCGCCCGAGTAGAGGTCAACGATCGATGGTCGTACCCCAGCCATAATGGTCGTAAAGCTACTTGAGGTCGGGCGTAGGAACGATTTGGCATTCTGGCCGGTTTGGGGTGTCGTGCTATGTTGCACGTCCCCTGCGACCAACGTATCTTGAGGCATCGACGGGCGATGGCTGGCGGCAGAAAATCGATAACAAATACAAAAAAAAAACACCATCGCCTTATTGATTCCTCAGGTATCGGATCGTATTCGTAGTATGATTTTCCTTCGTTGGTATTATCATCATCAGCATCGTGATCTTCTGATAATATTACTCTGCTATGGCCCAAATCGATGGCGTCGCTGCCGCACAAATATTGTGGCGGGTTTTTTTTGATTCGTGATGCTGCTCGAGAGAGAGAAAGATCAAAATATCTGCGTACGTTTTCCTGTAAGTCGGTCGGCGTCTGTTCGGGAACTAGAATAATTGAGCATCGAGCAGCAGGTCGATTTGAATAATGATCATTCGTCTCGAATTTTGGGGACACAGAAACCGCTATTGAGTCGCGTCGTCGGCAGGATGTCTGCTAGGCCAGAAGTATGTGCAGTGAATATGAAATCAACTCGTGATACATCGGCTATTCTTTGCGCCACATGCTAAGCTGGACCTGTACAAATCAACAATAGGATTCATAGAAACGCTTTTGATATACTGTTGTGATTCAACTTCTAAAGAATAACTGATGCCAAATGAATACAACATCTTTTAGTCTTAACGATCCAAGTCATTCACGCTTTTAATTTTCGGTTTTTAATGATTTTCTTATAAACCATTGTCTGAAATAGGCACAATTTGATTCGACCTGATCGCTTCGTTTAACGTTAAGTTGCTTGAGAATCCCCGTACTTTGAAAAGCCCCTCTCTTTTTTTCGCTGACTGAACATTCGGGTCATCTATGCACCGTGCAAGTTAATAGTAGATTTGAACGCTTGTATAGGTATAATGCATTCCAGACTGGCAGAAGGTGTGAACATCATCGAGCGGTCACTCGATCTAATGTTTTTATAGTAGATCAGTTCTCTCTCACTTCCGCCCGTGTCCTATCTTTGTGGTCCTTTTAGTTTATAAAAAGTAATTTTGCTTATTTATAAGAAGCTAAATTCTATCGACGTGTCACTTCTAGTTTTTTTTTTTGCTTCTGCCTGTTCAACGGTAACCTCACATTCATGGACAACATTTAAGATGTGATGTGATGCCCTCGAGCTATGGGGATTTCAGCCCTGCTTTTACAGCTGACGAAAAGCTCGCCTAATGTATAACTTTCTAGGGAGATTCAACGCCCTCTATCCAACTGAAAAAGCGTCGCCAGCTTAATGCTACCGTCGATTTCTGCATCTCTATCGTCGGCGTAATTTTGTTCGCCTGGATGGTCCCTTTCCACAGACCATAGCACTCGGCTCTCATCGAGGCTTACCACAACTGCTATAGTTGATGGACTGTACGAAGCGTACCAGCCCCGTTCTTTAGTAGAAACAAAGCGACTTTCAACCTATCTATCTCTTTATCTTAGCTCCTGTTCGTTGACGGACTTTGAAAACAACGGGTTCAACTAGCCACTGCCAGCTATTGCCGTCCGCCGCCGCCGCGCTGTTGCTGCAGTATACGACACGCCAGGAGTCGCATCGATGTTGTTTCGGCCGCTGGCTATTTTGTTTCTGCATAGCAGTTTATTAACAGTAAAACTCTGTGAGCATGCTTCGGTCTTTCTTCTAAAAGTCGTTCATTTGATGCGAGCATAGATTGGGACAAGACGGGATTCAAATTCACCTTCTGACGGGCGCTGCCTGGCCGCAAACCAGCGATTTTAGCTACGCTTCTTGGCCGGCAGGTTCCTTAGATGAGACAGATATGTGTATACCTTCACATTGGTGTATAACGCGGATGGTGGTCGCGTGTCTGCTTGAGCTCTGCATAAGTTCCTAAATGCGGTCAATTTTTCGTCGTTTCTTGTTCGTTGAAGTTCGTGTAAAAAGCAAAGCGTTTATGGAGACTGCAGCTGGCGATGCGTTTGCAGTCGCCATTGGCGGCGTCGTTGTTGTTGCCCACAGTTACGTTGCTCATGTCAGCTATAACGCGTCTAGAAGGAGCAGCAGCGAAAACGTCCTGGGCGTTTACGAGCTTGCCGTTCCGTTGTGATGTCGGCCCGCATTGGAGCAGTGTCCAGTTTTGCCTACCGTTCAGAGCTCGCCGCGCTGCTCCGGACTTTGGCTATATCATCCTCGAGATAATTTATCTTCTGAAACAGTGACAAGTACGAAGGCGACATGCCAACGCGTTGTGCACTAAACGTTTTTGTTTTTTTGTGCCAACCTTTTGAAAATGCAATTATAGGTAGGTGTAATTGTACTTAAATTTGAATTTTACCGGGTTGTTGCACGCCGTATCTAGGTAGAAGGTTAGGGTTAGATTTGCATGGTGGAGTATTCACTGCGATGACGTTGATGATCATGGTGATGCGTATTTCGTGGCATATTTTTGACGGAACCTCCCTAAACAGAAAGTTTGTTACGTCTCTTCATACATATATATATATATATATATATGCTGCTTTTCGTTGAGCTCCCCAAGCTGAAATGAGGATTATCTAGAAACGCTACTGATCTGAAAACGTAAAATATAGCCATTATATGTGTACTTCTTCATTCAAGAAACGCTCTATCCGAGAAACTCAATCGAGATTCAGATACAGCCCTTATTATAACCGTATGACGCACAAACGAATTCAAATTCACGTAAATGTGCCTTATCGAATATAAACTATATTTGCCTTTAACATTTCCTGCCCGGCCCTACTACATGTTGTCCGTATGCCCTCGTTATGATGAAATGACGTTTGTAGCGAACTCGACCGGAAAGCTAGATGCTTCATTGTTATGTAAAATCTATAGGGGCATTCATTGAAGATCGTATGAGACACCAAGAATCGTAAGATATATATATTAGCAAGATCGATTATGATTCTATCTTCGCAAGTCGGAAACTGCCCATCTGCAACATCTCCCTTTACCGAAGAAAACATATTGTGTTATTATATCAAATGTATAGATATGAGGATGAGCTTGTGCCTCCTGCTGAAATACGCTAAAGATTATCTCACACGAATCAGCCAATGACAAGTGTTACAAAATAGAGCTTGGTGAAACATCGGAGAAAGTTAAAAAATATAGGTAAGACCTAAGATTTATTCCTATGATTTGGATCAAAAGCCGTTTGTACGACTGGAAGAGTTGTCGCAATTGTGCATTGAATCTGGGAAGGAAGAACTAGAATTAGACATTTCCGATTGGGATCGGCTCAGGTTATAGATTTTCTTTAAGACACCGGTGGAACGTGGCGTCGTCCTCAGAGCATCAATACAATTGATTCTTTGCCGCCTAGTCTTTCTCATTTGTGCGGTTATTTCATACAACGATATAGTGATGGTAAATTTCTTTTAAACCTGTTAGAGAAAAATCATCTTCCTCAGGATCGTGTACTCGTGTTCTCCATTTGTTTACTGGCCGACATATTTTTCACATATTAGTGGTTCTAATCACTCGAAAGGAAAATCAGTCTGATTTGCCATCTTGAGATATCGTTTACTTGTCCCGATACACAACGCGGAATGTTGCCAGCTAGCAGGTATCGGTGACCATTTCAAAGTTCAATAAGACATGACGCGTAACACATCGGCATTCTATTTAGCGCGGCTGTTTACCTCCTCCAATGTAGTTGCTATTGCCAACGGTTTCATTCGTTTTGCTGCGTGACGCAAGTCAAAGACGTCCGAGTGTGTTACTGTGTTACGCGTACCTGACTGACCCATAAGCGTAGATCTTCCTCTGTCCAATTTCCTATCCTTACGTTGGCAATTTGGGTAATAACCGTCTGATGATGCTCGAACTGCCCTGCAAAACAAGTCTACTTTCCTCCACTGTTTATCCAGTTGTATCCAGTCGTTGGCTGTTCGTGCTCAAGGAAAGACGCCGGTGGTAAAAACAGAAACGTCCGAAAAGGCAGAAATCATGAGGAAAAGGATGAAGGGAAAAAGCTTAACAGCTTTTGTCCACTTTTGTTTTCAGGACACGATAGCAAGCCAGTGGTAGTAGTATCGTATGTTGGCCATTTGGTCTCCTTTATGCTACTGTTAAGAAACGACAGTTCTTTTCAAACAATTTGCCAGTACGCGGCGTAGCAATTACCACGCTTCAATATGTGGAGTTTGCCTGGGATGGGTGGCTACCTGGGTGAAAAAGGTAAGACTTTTGCGTCGCCCGCCCAGGAGGCAAACTACTCCGATAGTAAGTGCTTTGCAGCACTAATGTTCTCACCCGCTCTCCCGTCATCGTGTCCCTCTCTTCTTTTGATCGCTGTTGATGGATGAATCTTCGACGAACCGGCGTTCTAGTGAACCGCCCCACAGTAGCCGCGTTTTTGTTGTTATGAGTGGCCATCATCTGCGTCATCCATCACAGCTGGAACAAGGCTAATACTGTTGATTTGCCATGGGCGTCCGTCCATCACAGTTAACTTTCGGCATCAGCCAGCTGGTGCTTCTGGCTTGGGTTGATCGCTAATTCATGCTCGCGCTCGGTCGAACGTGGGCCGTTAGTCGCCAAAGGACGCCAACGATGAACACAAGCAGCGTCGACTCAGAGCATCGATTTCTATTTGGCTATTACTCCGGAGTACTGGCTCGACAGCGTGGCCACGCTGGCTAGACGACGTGCAGATCGAAGTAGCGACCGGCAACAGCAGATCGCATGTACGGTGAAGCAATGATAGCTAGCTCCCCTGAGCGTTGCTGAGCCTATAGGGAAAACCCGCAAGTCGACGGCAATAAGCAAGCTACTCCACAGAATAGCAGCGAACAAATGACTATTTCGATTTCTTCGCGAACTCAGTCCAATCAACGCAGCGGCACGAAAAAGAAAACGAAAAATCTTTTCGGACAACACGAAGACAGGATTTGTTGCGTTCTTTTGCCTGCTGCTCGCTTCGTACTGCTTTATCAGAGTCTCTGAATCTTCTGATAACAGCTCTACTCGCTCTTTATTGCGTGTGATACGTACGCATTGTTGAATAGGTGCTCGCTGCAACAGACGATAGAGGTTCTTTGCTGGCGCTGGAAAATCGAATCTGGCGAGCGACGACCGCTGCATGTAATGCAATTTGTTAGAAGCGGAGATCAATGGTGGCGTCGAGCCTTACGAAGATCTTGTGTGCTTTTGTCAAGTTATCATTATTAAGAAGCTTCTATTACTGCAAGCACTATTAACTAGCGCAAAACGCATGCACAAGATACGGTGCTCTTTCTCTCACTTGTCCTATTGATGAACAAGGCATTAAACCTAAAAACTAACTAATCAAGTGTAATTTTGCTCACGTTCCAACACGAACAAAAGTCCAGTTGCAAATTCATTAGTTAACCGTGGCGTATACCAACTATAGTAGATGATGAAATAACACGACTCCCTAGTGCGCTTCCAATTGGTCGGCAGAAATCGTCATGCTCTTATCGATAGATATGCCCCAAAGTGTCTAGCCCTATCCTTTGATAATTAGTTCGTAGAATATGTTAGTAAATCAAGGCTAATAGTAGAGGACGACGAAAATTCGCTGCATAAATAAAAACTATGAAGCGCAAACACATAGAATGGATTAACTGAAAAATTACATTAAAAATATCCAAAATTATTTTTTCAGGAGAAGATAAGCCTATATAGAAGGATGCGAAGATACGCTTCGGTGTACTAAAGGAACAATGACACCCTTTAAGAAAATGAACAAAATTCAAATATCTATTATTAACTTTTTTCTCCTTCGGATCAATGTGGTGCCATGCGTAATACGTCTATTCGTTTTTCCTCTATTTGATCTAATCATCGAAGAGTATATTTGATTTTATGCATAAAATTACTGTTCAGGTAATGCATGTTGTCCTTCTACTGCGCCCATTGTCCTGTTTGTCCGTGATGGTCAAGCCGCCATGGGGTTAGCTACGCTTATGTTATACTTCGAAGTGGCTCAGGACGACCTTAGATGAACTCAAAAAGCCATTGAGGGTGGAAAGATGCTGTTTTCAGATTCAACGAAGCTACTTTTTTGTCCCGCAGCTGTAAAAGCCTCATCATGTATGCCGCATCTACGCTATGTACGCGTTCGGATATGCTTTTCACGTTAATAAAAAAATAAGTTAAACGTGTTGAAAATGCTATTTTTTTTTTGCTATCTGACATACTCCTCTTCGTAGTGCGATGTAAAGGTAATATCTCGTGATCTAAATAAAACGAAAGCAAAGAAGGAGCAAATTAGAGTTTCTAGTATTTTATTATCAGCAAATACAAAGAACAAAAAACAAACATTAATTATGCTCTGACAAAATACATGATTTTTTTCTAAATATTCGATGGGGTAAATCGTCGTAATTTGCTTGACAGACCGACTTTCCTTGAGATTCACAGACAATCAACTTTCTTTAGTACGCAGCTATCGCGAAATTGAATCCTTTTATGCTGAGCCTAGCAGCAGGTTTAGTAGAACTTTACAGTACAAACTTATTCACAGCGTAACGTAAAAATGCAACACCGATAAAGGCGTCACTTGTTTGTTTGTGTCTAAGTGCTCTACGATGATTTGTACATTACGTATCGTACTCATGGTCCTTCCGATAAAATAAAGCTGGAGTGGTTCGAAAACTCTGTCAGTTACCATGGGATACCTCGAAAGATGCGCGTGTGTATTTTCGTATGAAAAATGAGAAAAGGCATTTCTAAGAATAGACATACGTCTGAATGCCGTCAAACGATGGCTAGCTTCGAGGATTATTAGGCAGTTAGTAACAGATCCACCGTATATCCAGCGTTACTTTTTCCTATCCAAATTGCATAATTAAACAGCGGATTTGTCGATGGTATATTAAGAAACTGACTTATAGAAGGGCTTATATACGTTAGCAATGCGGAAAAATGGCAGTGTTTATAACGATAAGTGCCTTTTAGCCGTCATAAAAGGAACGAAAGAAAGAAAAAGTAGGGAATTGCATTGGTTCTATATAATCGCCTACACATTCTAAGAGAAGTTATGACTAGTGATAGTGGAGCTTTTCACCTTGTTCTAAACAACTCGAAGGTTTTCACTAGCCACTAATAACTAAATCATAGATTAGTTTAAATGTTTTATCTTAAATGGCAAAATAAACTTTGTTATTTCTGAAGGACGTTTCAGATCTCCGCATCTAAGCACAGTACGTATCGTTGTCTATACGATTTTTTAATTGTTTTTTCAAAAGAAACTTCTTACTAACTTCAACTATGACTTCTTTGTCTTAGACTTCCATTCAACTCGTTTAATATTGCGGTTAGTTTTCTGTATGTTAGCCATTGAGAGCATACTGCTATCTGCTAACAACATTCAATGGCTACAATATGTATTTCGAAATAGCACTTGTTGGATACTCTACGTGGCTGTACTTGGTAAAGAAGGTAAAACGGACCCAGCTTTGCCATGAAACGTATTTAAAATAGTCACTAGGCCTGTACAATCTACGTCTCACGGTTTCTACAAAGAAGACAAGTTTGAATAATATAATACTTATATTAGATGATATTATACGTTTTGTTAAACCGGTATGAATGAATGTGATCCATGAAGTAGAAACGCAAAACAAATCTGGTCAACTCGATAGCTTCGGGAAGTGTTGAGAATACATAAAAGATTTAGCTCCAGCCCTAGGTAAAGCATAGTGTTGCTAAACAGGAAAAATCTTGTAAGCTTTATAAAAATTCGTCGCCAAAAACTGGTCATAATTAATAGAAAAAAAAAATATATATATCTGACCAGACAAAATAGCACGCCTCAACTGAAGGTTGTATCTCCACTGAATCGAACCACAAACCTCATAGCTTTACCGCACTGAATGTACTTGCGACGCATCGTATTTGATGCTTTATGGCGCGATTATAGACATCCTTTATATTAGTTCAGGCCAATCGATGTAGCGAAAGGGTCTTCCTGGGTGTGCCTTTTTGCTTTTACTACCGGAATGTTTTTCCAGAACGTTCGCGTAGAGAGACTTGAAGTCCACCCGTCTCTATCTTCTTTGTGAAAACGTTAAAGGCAAAAAAAAAATAGCGTCTGTTCTGAAATTCTCTGGTTAAGGTTTGTGTGAAAAACGTTTCGCTTGAAAGTGATTAGGGAATTCCTTTTATATCGGAAGATTTTAGCTTTTTTGTTCAAGTTAGTTCATCGTAGATTCGAACTAAAGTTAGCTCGATTATTATGAAGGGTATTGCCAAACCTACCGAACATATCATAATCGCTCTTGAAGGCTTTAGAAGTTTTGACGAGAACTACAGCGTTCGCTGTTTATGCTCATGTAAATAACAGGCAAGAACAAGCCTACGGATTCTGAATTGGGCCGCTTCCGTGTTGAGATACTTCTCTTCAGGTGCAATTTCATCGTAGTCGAACACAAGCTCGTTTACATAAAGTACATATTACTAAGGAGCAACGTCAAGTAAGAACGACTAGACCTGTCGAAGCTGCTCATGCGATCCTAAGAAGGCTGAAAAAAACACGAAGAGGCTAACCATATGGCCAAATTAGTGTATTTGCTTTGCTAGTTTATCCGGCCTTACGGACGACTCAGTCCCGCTCTTAACGAAATACATAGTAGCAGATCAGCCACAAAGCGCACTGGGAGTATATATGTATATATATATATACGCAATGCAACACTCCGTCACAATAGTGGTTGTGCTAAAATGAACAGCTTCTGAAATCATTTGTTTTTTGGTGCTGTTCCTAAATCGTTTCGTCGATCACTTCCTATCAACAAGTATCTAGCAGTCATCCGCGTTTACGATTGACTATCTACCGATCGCTCACTCGTTTGACAATGCTTGCAGTTCCGCCAACGGCTATCGCCGCAGTCGGCGTCAGCACGCTGAAAACTCCTCGCTAAACAGCAACGGGTCAATCCACCTCATATCCGAACGTATCCTTTAGCTGAATGTGTAGACGACTGGACTGCGTCGAAAAGTGCCACTGCGCCAAACGCTACGAGACGCCTGTTTTTCTCCGTCGTCGTTTTGCTTCTCCGGCCCTTCTTTTTCGCTTGTTTCTCTTCCAGCTTGGAGGCGCCAGGGAGTCTGCAGTCGCTGAGTTTGCCTTGACGCACCCGACGCCAATGTCTGAACACCAGAATCCGTGGCCTGGATTCTACCCAGCGGCTCGCTGTTGCAGCTCCAGAGTCGCCGCTGGTGTTGATGGCTTCCATGGCAGTGGTATCTCCTTCCTTCATCGAAACGTTCTGCCTGGTGTTCGAATTGTCGCTTTGTTGCCATCTCGTCGCCAAGCGCTTTAGAGCCGCTGCAACTGGATGATACCGTAGCATCCCTGTACTGTCCGTCTGTGGTACGCGTCCGGCGGCAGGATATCTACGTCCGTTGCGTCGCGTTGCGCATTCCGTTGAATGCCCAGCTCGCTGCATGCCGCGGCGAGTCCAAGTCTGATAGAGACGCGACATGGTCGGCAATACGTGGATGGCATTGCTTTTCTGAAATTACGCTTAATGTCTTGCTCGTTGCTAGTAGCTAGCTGGCCAGGAACCCTGATTCGCTGCTGTTGTTGTTGTTGCGTCGTGCGCGAGTTCCCGATTCTGGGCTCCGTCTCTATTGAGTCAGCGGGCCGGTCGACGGTTATCAGCATCACTCGAATACTGTTGCAGTTAAATGCAGGGCCTGCCTGCGCGACTACTCGCTAGCTCAGTATTGCTTCAATTCGACTGGTGTTGTTTCTGATGTGGCGTTTTACTGCTGTTGACGCTAGGCAATCGCTCGAATTTAGCAGTTTGAATCGGGCAGGGCAATAGCAGACATCGGCAAACCAAGGCGACAGCATGTAGTCTTTATCAGCAATGGGGCGACAACCGTAGATGAAAGTTTCACCGGCCGGGTAAAATCGTCTTGTAGGGCCTAGTTAGCGAATATGGTGGATGACCGGTAATAACAGCCGATGGTAACTAGCTATTCAGCGCTGACTAAAAGTTATTATTTTATTCAGTCATCTATAATCTACTAGTAAAATGGAACCCTGCTTATTTACGCTAGCTGATTCCAATGCTATGCTGGACGATGTACATAGCTTTGATGATTTCGAATGTTATTACTGCTACCCCAAAAGTTGTCTTATTTCGATTAAGTGTTTATGCCATTGCGTCTCAGAGGTGTGCTTAAACGCGTTCTGTTTAGCTGATGACGGCTGATGGCAACAACAATTTTCCCGCCTAGCCTTCTTCCTATCCGCTGTACTGAGAGCTTGTGTACACAGTCCACCAGTCGTCAGTCAGAAAATCGTTCATCAGCCATCAGAGTATTACATATATCTTTGGTTGTGGTGTTAACGATCATCATTGCCACCAGCATTTCCAACGCCATCAGAACTATCTTCAATTGTATACGGTGAATAAATTAACGGAAATAGCTATACGAGTCGTTTGTTATTTCCTGAGAATCTCTACGGTCGAGGTAAGCGACTTCATCTCAAACGATGCATTGGCGCCCGCAGGACTGGCCTCACCAGGATGGCCAGAATAATATAACAGCCACATAACTAGCAAAAGGCACAATTACGTAGCTACAGGCGCCAGGTGGTCGCAAGCCATAGGCGTCACGCGTACGGAAGCGGAATGTTACAATCGAACGCCAAAAAAGGAAAGCAGTTTCCCCGAGCTTCGACTGGTATTGTTACCCGTAACGTAAATTCGCAGTCAATCACGCTTCTGTTTTCACGGTAAAGCTGCGATTTTTCGAGAACAAGCATGACGATCCGCTGCCAGCGAAAGTACCCTAAGTTTATTAAAAAATCAAATCTATGGTATGCCTTTGTTAAACTGGTTTGTCGAGAGTCTGGGTAATTTTGTCGCGTTTTACGTTTCACAGAATCAGAGAAAATCCTAGATTGCTTAAAGCAGTCTGGTATTTACGTTGGTGTTCTAGTTTGAAGATGTGCTACAATACCTCAATAACAGCACTAGATGATGTCTAGCATAAGTAATTAGGGAAAACCATTGCATAGAAGTGTTGTTCTGGACACCAAAATTCAAAATACAGCGATTTGCCCCGGGTGGCGAATCGATTTGCCTCGGAATAAAGTTAAACATCAAAATCATTTGACAGATATACATGTATAAAGTTTCGGTTCTTGCTACGACGCTTGGCTTGGGGCAAATCTGTCTTTTTCTGATACGATGGTTTAGCTTTCAGAAAAATGCCACTACCGCAGGCGAGTGTACGCCGAATGTGGCTTTGTACTTAATAGATAAGGAACAACCGATAATGTCGAAGAATCATAAGCTACTTGTGGGAGGATCAGCGCCTGATTTTAGGTCCTGACCAGGATTCACTTTTAAGGCAATTGTTGTGTGGTCTGCGTCTACAACGTTTCGAGTTTTTGTGCGATTGCGTTCACAAGAACAATCGAGTGTATAATATTTTTAAGGTCACAAATTAATCCAAGGGTACCCCCACTGGATTTTTTGGATAGATTTGTGACCTTCTGACGAAAAAAACTAAATTTTTTGCTAAAATTTTTGCCTTAGATAAGTTTGGGTGCTATGATCAAAAATCGTATCCGACATTCCAAAAATTTTTCAATTTTTCTACAGCTTTGTTTTAATTATATTCCTAACTGCTACAACGCAAATGTAAGCGTTAAAAAATATCGCTTCTTCCATATTCGTTTCAAGTATCACCTGAAATGGGATTCTTTGTTGCTTTATTAAGCAATTCGAAAAGTTCACATTTACAAAAATGTTGGTTTTTAGAAGAAAAAAAATTGAAAGATCACCAGTTTTTTGGAGGTCCTGTCGGACAAACGTTCGACGTAGAGATACATATAATCAAAGTACAGAATTACCTTTGCTTTCGTCCCTTTGTACAGCCTTTGAAGAAATTATGTGAGGATGCTATGCTTATACTGGCCTCATAGGCTTGCAATACCGAATTAGAACTGATGTCCTTTCAATCAGATTGAATTTTATTACTAGGTAAGCAGCTGTTGCGTTTTGTTTCCCTGCAAACACAGTAAACATAGAACGGGAGCTGAATATGGGCAGGAACTGCAAAGTGTTCACAAATCAATAAGTCCTGATCTAGTTTTAGCTTGGAGAAGGGTAAGCCTTGAGTCTATACGAGGATCTTTTTTGGTGTCCGCGTTAGCTTATGTAGTGTCTCAAGTATTACAATTTTAGCCGTGAAAATGCTTTTAGTTCTCCAATAAAGTGCACATGTATTAAATAGAGTACACTGGGTTTATTTCTGAAAACAGATCGCAGACATAAAACGAAAAACAAAATCAAACAAAATCACAAAAAGAAAAAATCGTACAATTTATAGCCGATACTAACCAAATTGTGGAATTTCCACAAAAATAACAATTTAGTGTATATTTTATCTTCGTAAAGTAAACCATGTGCATTCGTTGAATGTGACTGCGTTCCTACATACACGTAACATTAGCTTTGTATGTAAAATCCCTAAGACTATTTCCAGAATAAGGAAAAAGAACAACTAAGATACTATACTTATTGTCGAAAGCTGTGAAATAAAATGTTGTCTAGTTTTAATATGTTATTAACGTGGATAAAGAACATCGAGCCTTCCTGATAAGTTTGTATTGTTTTAACATTTCAAACAAACAGACATTTCCCAATGATATTGATAATGACGTAAACATGTACGAAGGAGCAATTAAAGTCATATATGGTGGAAATGCTTCAAAAAAAAACAAAGAAGATATTGGCGCTCAAGGCGATAACATTAGTTTACGTTCTCGCAAATTACGGAAATCGTATCTGTGCTTTTAGGAACCGACCTATTTGAATCTTGACACAAGCTTACATCGAACGGTTATCTATTACCAGAAGTGCTGCTGGTGAAGGGAAGTTGGCATTAAAGCCATCGATGGTTCCAGCGAAGTGCGCGTACGCCGCCGACGTACGCAGTCGAGTGACTGTTTTACGCAACCGTATAGGATCAGTTAACGCCAGATTTTTTTGAAGAAGTCAGTCGACACTTCAGTGTGCAGGAGGTGAAGTCTACTATAAGCAGGCTTCGTCGCAACAAGGCAGCTGGCCTAATTTAGTCTGTAACGAGCACCTCGAACAAGCCTTCGTTCTCGCTACCTGCTGTACACCCCTTTTTATTGCATGTCCATTGAAATGGCAAAAATCAATTCTCAGTAAAACATCAGCAATTTATAGAAGGGAGTCAAAAAGCCCCATCGGCAAGTAAAACTATTTTTCGTATGCCAAGAATTATATAATTCTTGATAATTCTGGCACTTCCAGCAAGCGCTAGTTATCTTCAAAGACAAATTGAGTTTCAAAATTATCTTGCAAAATTTACGACTAAGTTTCGTCGCAGAGATGCGCTAGTACGAGAGACCCACTGGGGTCTATCGGCAGGGGAGTTCAGTGTACTGATTCTTTCACTTACGTGTAATGGAATAACGCCGAATCTGGGAGATCATTCGGAAAATATATTTCAAAAATTTCACCGATAAAAGATTCGTACAAGCTTTCACTCTAGGCAGCTTTGGCACTTTTTAATCTTAAAAGTAAGCATTTATTTATCGTACGGCATGGCCTTAATCTAGAACCACTTCAAGACCGATCAGCTCTGCCCGATCTAATGCGCATTCTGGGATTCCAGTCTGTGGTGAAAAGTGGACTTTTCTACTAGTGTACGGGCACCCCATTATTCATCCAAGAACCCAGGAGACCGCTCGAAACTTACCAGCAGCTCCTTCCTAAGAGTAAACTAAAAATGAGCGACATTTTCTCGAACGAGGCTAATCGGAGTGATAACGAACTCTGTATCAAAGGCCAGCGGCAGGACCAACTGACATGTCGCGAGACGCCACGCGAGTTACGGGTTTCAACTTGTTGCGCGCTCTGGCTACGAGGATCCTATAGAGGACTGCTTATGTCGACGATGCACAAGTCCGTCGGCAACATTTAACCCAACGATATGGCAAGTTCATAGTATGAAGCTTAGAAGTCATAAACAAGTCAATCGTATGTCCTTACTTGTACCTATCGTAGGGCTTACTTGTACTTATCTGGTATTTTACTTGTATATGTATTCGGGCATGGTAATTAAGTGATGATAACATACCAGAAGCCTGTAACTGCCTGTCCGTTGATTTGTTCCCTTATAGTAGCGTACGCACTACTTCTAGGGCTTATTGTTTGCGCCGTATGTTTTGCAGGTTAGATCTTTCTTAGCAGTTAGTTTTTGTATGTTTGTTAATATAGGCGTGTGACACGTAAACAAATATAGCTGAGGTGAATCGTACAAACAATAATCATCCAATGATACCGTTCATTTTACTTAGTACTGTGGGGTACCGAATCTAGCTATTATTAATAGGGAGAAACAGGGATCTATCGACAATTTTAATTAGGAGTGACGTGACAGATGAATATTTTGTATACATACATCATATGTATATTTACATATGGATAGTATGTATATATGGGATTTGCTGATCCGTTAGGTCGAGTTTTCTTGTGCTTTTCGTAAAGCCTTTAAGTGTTTCGGTCGCAAGATAACATTTGCTTAAGTGATATTCCGTAATGCCGACCCGTTGTTGTCTCCCGAAATTGTTTCGCCATCTTGGGCCATTCGGCACGCTAACTATGGTCATCATTGATCTGAAGCAGTTGGGCTTCGTTTCAATATGGTTACTGTATCTCTTTGTCTTGTCTTTGATTTTAATCTTTTAAAATTCCGCCATTTGAGCCTGAAATGTTATGATACGCATAGCAACAAAAGACTTAGGTAAATTAAATCCTTAACAGTATTGTTCGGTCGGGTACTTTATCAACATTCAAGTAATATCAGGGTCAAGTATTTTAATTGCTTGTATAGTATAACGAGCGCAGGCTGATTAAGGCCATACAGTGTTAAAATGTTTTGTATTTGACGTCCGGTACTTGAGTCGTTCGGCATCACTTCAGAAAGCTGCTTTCAGCATCATACGCAGTCTAGCTCCAGACAGCTTAGTAGGCGAATTCATCATTCTGTGCGGTATGACGAAAAAAATAGAACGAAGCAAGCCTAAGTCGTCCCTGCCGTTCTCATTACAGACGAGCTTTGAAGAAGAAGTTCTACGGCCCCTATTCTAGTAGTTCTATATAATCGATGACCTATCTCGGTTAAATTATCCCGCCGCATTGCCACCAATTATTTAAAGGCGCTTTTGCGATGCGAGAATATTGATCTAATATATCTACTCATGAGGGTTCCGATATATCTACTAGATAGTTTTTGGCTGGCTAGAATCTATTGGCAGAAGAAAAAGCCGTAACGAACGACTGTCGATTGATATTTTATTAAGCGAACATCGTTCTGTTAATATTGTATGCATCAAAGTTAATATTAAGAACAATGCGAGCTTACGTATATAATATGGTATACTGATCATCGAGAATGAGTGGTTGTGCTTTCATCTGTTAAGGCGATCAGAAGATTATAGCTCGTATAGATTCGTATAAGTATGAAAAATGGTCTCAAAACGACATTACTTCAAGAGCCGCTGCTTTCGTCTGCCCAACCTTCCCCCTTTGTGTTACTGATAGGTCGAGCTGTTGTCATTTATGAAGGACAGTATCATACCTGGTATAACCTTCGTTTCAAACAACGACAGACTGCGAACTTTGTTGTAAGTTACTCACAAAAAAATAAGTGGTGTTACCTCTTCCGCTTGCGTCGGTCATGCTAAAATTTTCTTTTCTTATACTAGAACGCTAATTACTGAATGAAAATTATTAAAAACGCATTTTTTTACTGTCTGGTAGATTTCTGAGGGGATCGTTAGCACCGATAAAGGCTA
>NW_019215323.1:0-16366 GCF_002532875.2 Varroa jacobsoni | reverse complement strand
CACACAGACACACACATATACGATTGCATTGATGTTGAATGATAAAGTGGTTTTTTCAATAATTGGCGATGCAAAAAACACGACCAGAATGTGGTCTTGAAACGACAATTAGGTTAATTATCATAATCACGTTAAGTTTACGTATTCAGTTTATAAAACGAATCAATATTGTAACAACTGACGTTCGCAGCATAACTGTCAGGACTTCCTGTCTGAATTTTTCCTTGTTGTTAATACAAAAAAATTCGAACTTATTGAGATAGCGGTCATTTTTGCGGATTAAATACAAAATGTTTTATCATTTGCAATTGCTGATTCTGTACAGCGGTTAAGTTACGAGTCGTGGCGCGATTTTTCAATTTTCTCTCAGATGACTTGTCCTCGATTATACAATACTGTAACAGTTATGTTGTAGTATGTTAAGTCTATATAGTATTAGCTGGCACCAGTTTAACTAGCTACTATTAGCCAAACTGAGCAGAGATTTATATATAAAAACATGTAATATCTAGATACCGAGCTAGGCTGGTGCTGAACACTGTAGAATTTTTGCTAACGTGTGAGCTACGATCTGTATTCATATGTTTTGATTTTTCTGTTTACAATATCGTCTAGTGAATCCAATTTTCTGTTGTTTTATGCAGTGTCGTTCCGTTTATCGAACTTTTATGCAACTGATGATAGATCGAGGATTCACCGAGCCCTACATTATTCATTTTGCTTTAGTTCTCTCTTCTATCTATATTTGAGAGATGTCGTAAGTGATTTGATTCGAATTACAGATGTCTCTTTGACAGCAGCACATTTATGAACAGAAATAAATAAAAACGAAAAACATCAACATCGATAATAATGGATAATGACACGAGATGAGTATAATTTTAGTACAGATAACGAAATAGTTTCACTCGGAGATATTCGAAACGAGCTATTATTTCTCTGTGTTGTATCTATTTGTCCCTCTCTTCGAGCCCAACCCGGCAAACGGGGGTTCCTAAAGATGACGAATTTCGACAGAAAAAAAGGGGAAAAGTGTTCCGTAGTATAGGAGGAGTGTAATTCAATAACAATTTACTAGTATAGTATCGATACGGAGTGTACGAGATGAACGAAAGTAACACCCGTACAGTTCTATACTCGGTGGTATAATGTGAACTATGTAGTAGAAAACCGTTGAGCAAATGCTAATGCGAATGGAAACCCTTCGCTTGTCAATATCCAATGCTTGTGGATATCAAGGATTACCGCTGACCCGTCAGTGCGTGGCAGGTTGTAGAAGGGACTTGACAGTTGGGGTACGGGTAACATGACAACAGCCTGTTAAATTTCTCTGGATTAGCCCTAAAATTTAACCTTTTTTTTTTTTCTCTGGCTCATGTATAATCGACACAACGCTTCTGAACAATCGTCGATAGAAGCTAGATACAAGAACACCTATAGCTATCCCACAAATAAAAACAATTCATTGTACCAATGCGATCACACCGCACATCATTGCGAGGTAGAACTGCTGTTTCTATCAACGCCAACGAGTCCTTCCTGAAAAGAAATCATTAGACATGATATGAAATACACGCCCACAGTCGAAAATATATATACACACACCCGCTCACACTACACGAATGCAGTCTAAATAAATACATCTCAGGTACATAAATCAACATTCATTTTAGACAATTGCGGTATACCACTGACTGGATGACGTTACACACAGGTTAAACAAGACAGGCAAAAGCTCAACAAAATCTCTAACGACATGTTAAACCAAAACACACACAAAATAGAAACGTCGTCTGCGGCGCGATCACAACTTCCAATAGATATTCGGATCGCGTTATTATAGGTTTGAAGATAGAGCCTGCAAGTATAGAAATCATTGCGAAGGAATCAACCGGAAAGCATTAGAATATTGTTGATTTGTTGACGCGAGCGACGTCCCCGTGCGCAATATTAAGTTGCGTCCTAAGATTGTTAAGCCCAAAATCGTCTGCATACCCTGGCCGCCATATGCTATACTGGAGGTGTTTTTGCTAGAAGTCGAGTACGGCTCGTTTTTAATGGCAAATATTTTTTACTACTGGACGTCAAGTCGACCGATTGGAGTCCTTCTGAGTGACAGAACGCTTCGGTCAGTGATGACAGTGTGAGGGATATGTGTCTTGTTAACCTGTGGTCACTCTGTAGAGGATCTTCACTCGGAATGGCTTGCCGTCGATCATTTATGCACTACCACGAGATTCGCGCGGCTCGGCGGGAATCCAGACCCAAGTTAGTTCAGATATCTCCGTTGTGACCGCTACGACAAATTACAATGAATAAAGAAGCATAATGTTAAGCCATATATGTTCAATTGACAGACGACAGTTTTATTCGGTTAAGCTGCTGCTACTACTACGCGGGTCACGTACTGATGGACTGCCTGACCAACCGGCCGGCAGGCAGGTAGGCAGGCAGACAAAGATAGTTATGTCAGCAACGACAAAAGACAATGACGATAACGGCAACAGTGACATGATAATGACAACGGTGCAGCGGAGATAACATCCGTTCTTAATTAAATAGAAGCTAAATAAAAAAGGGAGAGAGAAAGGGAGCGAGAGCGAGAGCGAGAGCGAGAGCGAGCGAGCGAGCGAGCGAGCGAAAGGAGAGCGAGAGCGAGAGTGTGTGTGTTTGTGTGTGTGTGTGGGTGTGTGTGTGTGTATGTGTGTGTTTGTCTGTGTGTGTGTGCGAGAGAGAGAGAGAGAGAGAGAACGCGCGAGACCGAGAGAGAGAAACTACGGAAAAGTAATGTTGAGCGTTTGTACTACTGAACTGAATACTTTATGAATTACTAATAAAAACAAACAATACTCATTCTAGAATCGATTGGTCTTTTTGTTTCTCGTTGAGTGTTGGACATCGTTGTTGAGTATCGCTAAGTCGTCTGGAGTAAGTTGAACCTTGAAACGGTGAAAGTTGCAAAAAGCTGAAAAATAACTGGGACTAAAAATAAAATCTACTCAACATGAAAGTTTCGTCGCCAACTTGACACCCTGTTCTATGAGAGCGATCATAGAGCGCTATGCTAAATGATCTTATGGCGTGCTAATTCGGTACGCGCATAGATCACGTAACGAGAATGTTGCTAAATTCAGCATATGAATATGTTTTTAAGATTTGGCTCTATTTCCTTTTTCAACACTCTGTCTCACGCTTTCATTTCTGTCTGCCACTGAATTTATTGTGGTCGAAAAATTTGCATCGTTTTGTTGTGCATCATTGAAATTTGCTTTTCGACCAAGCGACCCGACACTTCTTTTTCCTCACATTTAACTGTCATACACGTGGTATGATGTATTGGCTATGTGGTATGCTTTGAGTGTCTTATGCTGCAGAAACGAACATAGAAAGCACGGTACCTATAATTTCTTCCTATATGTTCCTATGTGTATGTACACACCAAGCAAAAGTAATTTTAATGGGACTTATTCCCGTGTTGGCCTGACGCTTTGCCTACTGCTAATGCTGTTCTATTGCCTTCACCAATGCGGACTGCACTAATCCTGGTATTTTCTTGCAGAATCTGATCAGTCAGTCAAGGCCCCGACGCGGCAGCTCGATGAGCTGTCTTTGACGAGGCGGGCATCTGCGGAGGCCATCGAAGACGACGCGGCTGACAAAAATGTTCTCGAAAGCCGGCAGGAAGCGCACGATCTTGAGCTGATGACCCAGCCTCCCATAGAAATCGTCACTCTCTCTTCGACAGTGGAACCCGTTGTTAGCCCAAGAAGTTCTGTGAGCGAAGTTTTTTCGGCGTCACAAGGAGGCCCTGTTGACCCTGCTAGGCCACAGGTTACCCATATGCGATGGATTCGTGATTTGCCTTTAAACGTACACACGTCCCAGTCTACCAGCAGCATAGACGAGATGCTGTTGATACTGGAAGTTCAATGTGTCCGCTATACGGAGTTACGCGATGGGAATACAAAGGCCTTCCGTTGCGAGGGTTGTCCTGCGAAATTTAGAAATAGATTTGAAGCGGCCATGCATGCGACGAGGCATCTCGAGCTGCCATGTCCTTGCGAACAATGCAAAGATTACGAATTATAGATGTTTCCTGGTTTTCGGCGAAGCTGTATTAGTAGAGAATATATCTTACATATATATACCTGTCTTGAATATAGTGTTAATCCATTAATGACCATCGATAGCGCCGACAGATCATCGCGCCTAAGATAAAATGAACGAGGTAGTCGCACGGAAAGTATTCAACGAGAAAGGACTTGTCGCAATCGCGCTTACTTTTGGGCCGCAGCTTTTGACAATTATATGATATTTTCAGAGCTCCATGCTCTTATCCATACTTGCCACATTTATACCTTATACTTCTAAGCACGATAACATACCCTCTGCTGATACGGATACGTTCCGCTCATTGGTATTGCGTAAAAACAGGCTCTGTTTTTTTATCATTGTGTGTGCAAAGTGAGATAATCCGGTCAGCCTATATAAAAACAATACTGTCGAAATTTATTATCATTGTTAATGTGTAATGGATTGAAAGTCAAAGGAAATAAAGGGTGTTCTTTAATGGGTGTTGTAGATGTTTTAATTTTGCATGTATTAATTTAGCATTGTGTTTACATGATCAGTTATTCGAACAAGGAATATTCTCGTTGGTTCAACCTGTGAGCGTATCCGGGTTCCACGTTATTTTGCAGCGTGTGCGACCATCCAAAGCTATGCTATTGAACAGCCAGTCTCCGTACAAATGATTGAGTATGATAGTACTCGTACTAGCACCTCGAATACAACTTTTTGTCTTCGATCATCGAGTTCAAATATCTCGTACGGCACACCTTTGAAAGTCTTGATTTAGGCAAGCACTTTACAGGTCACAACACTTAGTAAAGCTTGGCGTAAATAATAATTGTTATTGTTGTTGTCTTTGGTGCCTTTTTGGTTAGGTATCTCCCCAGATAAGGCCTGTGATTTCTGTCGACGACACTGGCAATTCTAGGCATTAGAGAAAATCCTCCCTAATTTTTTTGCTGATCCCAACTGATATTTTTCGTGTTTTCCCCTGTGTGTGTGTTGTTTCATTTTTCGTTGTCATCATCGTGATGATTATGTTATTCTTCCTTCTCATCTTCATCATGTTCACCATCGGCAGCGGAAGCAGTTGTAGAGCTGCTGAACTCCGGTCTTTGGGTGGCAGGTAATGAGAGCCCGGTGGCGGCGGCAGCGGCGGCAGCCGGGAGCGGCAAGATCGTGACTCCACCAGCTTCAACGCTCGAATACTCGCAGCTTGTCGAGGACGGCAATGGTCGACGTTATTGGAAATGCAGCTGCTGCGATTTCACGACAAACTACAAGTTCTCGATGAAAAGGCATGAAAACGCGCATCTCGGCGTACGACCGTATCGGTGTCCATACTGCGCCTTCGCTTCCGTCGAGAAGACCAACGTCCCCCTGCACATTCGTACAAAACATCGCGATCTGCCCGTCACCGTCTTAACGGTCAACAATACGTCGGCCAATTTAGCTAGCAGTGCAAACAGCAGCAGCAGCAGTAGTAGCAGCGGTAGCACAAACAGCGCGGGCACTACTACAAGCAATTCCAGTAGCGCCCATAACAACAGCGATCCGCCACAGATTAATACGATACACTGATGATCGATAGTTCCAGTTGATTAATTGATCAAGTCAATCAAGTTAAGAACCTACGTACCACAATTTACGAGTGCAACCGTCGAGTTGATTGTTACTGTTGTTGTTGTTGTTGTTGTTACAATGGTAGATCAATGAACTGATGATCTATGATGAACCGATTGACATAACTAATAATAACGAGAATAATGGCAACGCGATTACGTTTATTCAACCGATACATTGTGGCAGTCAACTAGAGCCCAGCCCCAACTTCCTGGCGCTAAATATCAGAAAACTCTTACCAGTAGCTCACTTCCTTTCCCCGGCGGCCACTTGTCTTGGCAATCATGCTATATATATATATATATATATATATATATATATGAGAGAGAGAGTCGCAAGCAGCGCGTTGCATGATTCCCCTTTCATCATTCCATTGGTCAGACGCATTCGATTTGTGTTTAGTTTTTCATGAGTGAAATTTAAATGTTGTCAGTTTTCTTGACTGTAGTCTCGGATACTTTTCCCCTTTGCTATGACGAGCGTTTGTATATTGACCAATAGATAACGGTGAACAAATAATCCATTGAGGTGACAAAATGCTCTTCTGTAGAGGCGGACGTTCTGTGTTCTATCATTAGAAAGTGATTTAGAAACGTTGAGGATAAACTGCAATATTTATAATATCGCACTAACGAATATAAAATAGTTCGCCATGAGTGAATGATGACGATGATGTATGATGCCTTCAGAACACAGCATGTATTAGCGTTGGTGCCACTCCGTTTTCTTTTCGCTAAGCGGATGGGCAGGTGATGAAGCTGTAGGACAATGACGTCTGAGGGCCATACATGTCCTGCACATACGATACATGAACAGCCATAGAAATGCTCAGGTACTACTGTTCTAATTGGTCACTGCAAGAATTATATTCGCACCCTGATTTGCACATCGATGGACCTCCCTATACGAGTGTTTGAAATTTCGGCGCGTTACCATAACGTGCGAATTTCGACTTTGGCAAATATATCGAAATTAAACACGTCTAGAACGATACCGGCTTTTGATGAAGTCATGCGCTCCCAACAAGCTTCCGTAATAACATGTTGAATAATGAGAGAAGGAGCGAAGTAGTGGTAGGGCTGTGATCTGCTATTGCTGGCACCGTTACTCTCAGACTCCTAAATCGACTCGTCATCCAGTTGTTGATCACACAGGTTGTTTTAGCCATAGCCACCATATTGATGATCATCTGATGCTGCAATATATACTTGAACGAATAATCCATACAAGACGTGAGAGTTCGGCACCTTGCGGGATGAAGTGCGACCTGAAAATATATATACATATATAAAGAAGAGAATATATTGATTAAGCAAACATAATGAACACAGGCCTCCGAGTGAGGCGAACGATGGCCTTCGGAAAAATTTACACTAAGAGAAATATTTATAAAGGTAAAGAAAAACATAGGTGAAAGAAAATAGGCGACATAGTAGAAAAAAAGAAACTTTTGCGAGAACGTTCTACGAAGATATCATGATACGCGAATGGAAACAATTGTGTGGAACACACGGGATCGGAGGATCATACCAGACCATTTCGCTTTTTGCCGACACCACGTTCCGTTAGCTTGACTATAGGATTTTAAAGGGCAAATAGTGTATTTTTTCGAGGTGCCTGAGAAAACGGGTGTATCAATTGTGACACGAAGCGAATATGGGAAACCGAAATAGTAGTAGTAGTAGTAGTAATGATCATGGCAATTAGACCCGGTGTGAAGATTCGATCATGTAGATCGATGCAATACTAATCCGTTATTATATTGTTATAACTATTATTGATATATTTACTGGTGTGGCAAAAGCTGCCTTATTGATTTATTATAATTCATTCATTTATTTATTTATTTATCGGTGCGGAAAAATAAATCAACGAGATGAGTTTTTTAAGGCTCTAGTGAACATGTATGTATGTATGTATGAATGGCTAAACGCTAAATACTATCGGTATAATTATCATGTTTATTGGCAATGAGGTCAATAGGGCATTCTTGCCTTACGGTCTTTACACCCCCATATAAGTAAACAGGTAATTTATCTAAGAAATAATTTTTTTTTTTTTATATATGTTTAGCATGCATAGATTAACTTGTTAAAACTTACACAATGATCTTTGAAAAGTGCTCAGATTGTTGATTTACACGACTATGTAACTAGTCAATCGGTGGTAGTGTCAATCTGTGAAGCTATACAACTTCTCGCGGGCCAAATTACGGTAGCGAGGAAATGAATTTTGTCACAAATCAGCTGAAAACGCTCCCTTGAATTATACGCATTGGTTTTCATGGATAAATTACCTGTCAATGTTGTTTGCTGTCGTATTCAGAAGCTGTTATGTTATGCTAGTACGCAAAGGTCCTTTATAAAATGTTTGTGTATCATCACTTCCATACTATTGGTATGGTTACCAACAATAGCCGGGAGGGAACTAACTGCGATATTCCTTTGCTTACCATGTTTTTCCGAGTAGAGCGATTGGCAGCGCAAAGCTTCGCGTTGTGTACACCGAAGGGTGCTAAAACTGGGATAATGCATCGATGCGTATAATTTTCAAATCTAAATATCCTCTTGTTGGTAGCTTCTCTATCTAATATAACTACAGAATGTACAGCTATCGACCCTTTGCCTAGGCTACCATTACTGATATGCTTTTGGATATGGATTATTGTCAGAAGTTAGAAAAACAGTATCAAAAACGATTACAGTGTGAGCAAAAGAGAGTGTACCGTGAACGAATTCTTCACTTTTATATCCGGTCTGAAAATGGCTGCTTCGTAGAAGTGGATCACGTACCGGGTGCGCGTTCAGCCGGTATGTACGTATGTGTGTGTGTGTGTGTGTGTATGTTTGTTTGTTTTATTTGTTTATGCCGCACATAGCGATAACGATGGCATTGCGTTTTGATGTAATGAGTCAATCAGAGTTTACGCAGTGACGAGCAGTAACGCCTAGCATGTAGCCGTAATTACCTTAATTAACAACAACGTCGCCTACTACAAGAGATGCTTACGCGATTCATTATTTTAGATGCTATTAAACAGTGCAATCAACCAATATTACGTAATTTATATAGAGTAGTAAGTCGATGTTTGCCACAACTGACCGAGTCGTTGTCGACCAGACATGCTCGTGCGCAGAGGTTTTTCGTGGGAACGATCCCGTCGTCCCGTCGTAAGCCTCGAGTCATCTTGTTACTAGCATCTCGCTATCCGGAAGGGATTCTCCCTTAAGCGACTTCGGCGTTTGTCTTCTCGTAGCCGAGACCGTGTGAACTATTGGTGTTCAGTACGAAAGTATTCACGCTAAACGTTGCGAGGCTGTGAGGGGCTTGTGTGATACGACAGTGAAAAACAGCCCGCCGATCGGAGAGCGAAACGCAGACCGACAGTCATTTTTACCAACCAAATCTAGAAAAACAGAGCGAACAACGGGGTGGGGCGGTAGCCTCCCGATGACGACACAACACCGCAGAAGTTAGGGAAGAAAGCAGGTCTAGGTAGGGTTTGTGTATATTCCTCAGCATGAACACACGGCTGGTGTATAGTAATCTTTGATGGACAGATGTGAATAGAGAACTAGAAGGAGGGTCATGCAAACAAAGATATCGATAGCTTCCGCTACCGTTAAAAAGATGCGAGATGTAGTTGTTTTTATGACTGTTGTCTTTTTCTAACGTATGCATTGCAACTGATGGTGTTTGTTTGACTGGTACAGGTCCGTTTTTTTTTTTATTATTTCGGCCTGCTTAGCGATTATTAAATATCATCGACTAATGGCCAGCTCGTCCTCGCAGGAACAGCCGTTGCTGGGTTAACAAGTCAGCTGGGCCGAATCGAACGTGAAAGGAATGACCAATCTAACTATTACTGCACGTGCAGCAGCAATGTGACCGTACGGGACGACGCAACAAAATATATAGTAGCATGACGATAATAATGAGTAAATAAGCGATTGCAGAAAAAGAGACGGTTTCGATGTGTAACTATAGTATTGAACGATATTACGTCTTAGTCAGGAAGAAGGATGAAGGGATGCCTCAGTGTGCGGAGCACAGAGACAGTGCTCCAGGATTGTTCGGAGGAATACCATGGCCACATTGAGGTTTAATCAGATCCTCCAATTTCCTTTCTGTTTTCAGTCCGAAAACCCAGCAAATCTGAGTGTATAGAAAAGAGTACCGAGAGCTAGTCGCTATGATAATGTCACGAGAATGTATCACATCAGCGATTGATGTAATCTAATCAAGTTGAAGGTGGTATATATATTACAACAATGAAGAAATATGCATGAGTTGCCTTTACTATTATTCCATTGTTAAGTGCATTAACGATAGTTAGAAGGTAGATTATTGTTGAAAGGAAAATTGCGGCTTATGGTATCTACTCCATTCTGTAGTATTAATGACAGCCTAGTTTATAATCGGTCCGTGCTGGGACATAGGTTGGATCGTGTGAGAGCTACAAAGCTACCCAGGAATTATCACGATAATGAGAGCAATAACAATAAAAAAATAAGGTTACCAAATGGGTACACGGTGGGGCTTCTTCGGTCCGACGATGGCCTGCGGGGTAGGCGGACGTTGAAACAGGCCTCTGCTATGCTTCAGCGGCGCAGATGTGTTATTGGGGTTAGCTTACGATTGTTATTGTAAGACCTTCTATGAATGGAAGATTTGTTCCATTCATTGGCTATGGCACAGCCTAAAACTATGGCATTACGGTAGCTGTAGCGTTGCCAAGGTTAACAAGACGCAGCTGTTATTTCTTTGGATTCCCTTTTTTTTTTTTACCTATACACGCCTATATAAATGTATTGATATATTTCAAAACGAATATGAGACAACGATGTTGAGTTATATTGCATACGAGTTATTTCAACTATAATTAATTATAATTTTAAAATGAGAGTTGTGAGATCCATACGACGAACCTATATGTTTAAACAATTATACTATAGTCAGATAATTAAAATGATGACCATCCTAATGATTATATTATTATACTTATTATTAGTACGATTACTTGCATAGCAGTTGAATCGAATGTTATTTTAAGTCTATGGTCAAGATATATGGTTATAATCATAGATCATTTTTAGTTCGCACGTCGTTATATATACATAATCATTGTTATTATTATTACTTGATAAGAATATCTTAATTATTGCTGGAAGACGGTCCGTGTGAGGATAAATCGAGTAAAAATCTGGAAAAAATATAGCGCTTTTGAGTTATTTTTGCTTGGCCCTTATTGGCGGCCCAGCAATGACGCAGCTAATTCTAATCGTCCATAAGTATTTTCCTTTGCAAAAATTACTCAAGAAGTCACTAGCCAACCATTGAAGATCGAAATGCCTACATGGGAAATGAGCGTCGAACCTAAACAATGGAGATTACAAAAAAAATTCATCCATGGGGGTGTTCTCAGTATCGACTCGAGAGACAAGAGGCGACTTTGAATCATTCTAATTTGCAGGTAATGCAGACCCTCGACTATACGCAAGAGCGCTCTCTAATTGATTGTAGTCATAATTGATTTGTTTGTCTGTCTGTCTGTCTGATTGGATATCTTTTCTCTATCTCGTCGAGTTTCGCTATGCAACGATGGCCGGTGCTTGTTGTTGTGGGAACGACATGTACACCGAGTAGAAAAACGCTACACGGGACACAAATTACTGAATAGATAAATTGCTATCACGTCATTATCTCGCTAATTTTATCTCGTTGCTAATACATGAAACATATGTTCATTAATATTATGAATGCTTGTTAGTACGATGAAATGGTGTAAGAGTAATGTTGCCGGGACCCGGGCGGGACGAGCTAGGCGACGCAGTATACGCCAAAGCCACCCCTCTAAGATTGTTTGACTTACGTAAGTTCTTGGTGTTTGAAAATGAGAACTTACGTGCGTCGTCGACATGTAGGTTCTAACTAGGGTTATAAAGCGAAACATGCAACTAGATTCAAGGACAAATTGGACTGGAATAGATGGGAAGGCTAAAAAACGACCGTCGGCGGAAAAAAACACAAATAGCGGAGAGAAAAAGTGGGCCGGGGGGGGGGGGAGGGGTAACAGCAAGGGATTAGAAATAGGTCAGTTTGCAAAACATAAAAACCTAAGAGCGCGATCGCAAGGGATCGCCAGGTAGATTATATACAATAGCGATGGGGGAGAGGAAGACGAAGACGAAGAGGGAAAGCGATACGAAGTAGTCTTACAAAGGAAAGCAGGTGAGCATAATGTGATTTTATGAAGGACGATCGACTGACCATTCCTCATACCACACCATGTAAATAGACAAATACTCAGTCTGCTATGAACGCTGCAGGATACTGACACTAATACGAAATGAAGCAAATGTGCGAGCGAGCGAGCGAAAAAGGTGATGATGATGATTATGACGATGACTGATTGATTATCTTTGATGAGGAGGGGATTGTAATGATGATAGTATACACAAAATTATTATGTAGAAAATTGTGACATGTGAAATAAACTGATGATAACAATGCAGTCAACTCAGGAGCACAAAGAGAGGCATAGTGTTTTTATTTGGATTATGAATAAATCGAATGATTGTCTGGGTAGATACGTAATTAGCGTGATGGGAGACCAGCGATGGGAAAAACGGGAAATAATCTTGTACGAATAAGTCAAGCTACGGTTTTTCTGGCTAGTGAAAGGAACAACGATTTTGCGTCATCGGTAAGCTTGTTTGAATTGATACTAAGATGAAGTGGTCTTCTTACAGACGTGTCGAACCCCAACTACCGAATGCTGAAAACTTGCCAAGAAACTCCTTCACGGAAGATTGCTTCATCAGGCGGAATAGCAGATGCTGGAAGAGTTTCTTCATCTGTCTTATAACTGCGTGCTCTAACACCGTTCGCCGAAATTGATCTAGTGCATATTTGCGTAAATTACGAGGGCACTGAACATACTCAGATTGTCGTTTTGCTGAACCCAAATAAATAATTGTCTGTGTTGTAAATTCTCAATTAGCTGAGAGTCGTCAATATTTCGACCCATTCAGAGCATTTGTGTATATATTAATAATATCGATGTGTGACTGTGGATTCCCAAGTCGTACCCATTTTTGTCCAAGACTTGTCCATTGTTTATCGATACGTCATAACCTGAACTGCAAATGTCATAATAAAAGAGCATATCAAACATAGTGCTTCGATTTTTCCAAAGGAGAAACAAGAGATGAGTGCACAAGTAATTTTTCTTTCATTTGGTGACCGTATCTTTTTCTTGATATCAAGCCAATATTTGTAAACGTTTACTGGGCTGTGCCCACTTCTGTTGTGAGTTTAACAATACAATAAGCAAGATTCACAATAGAAAATGCAGGATCTCGAGGGAGTCCGCATGTGCGGTAACCTCCAGGTACTCGATAGTTCCTTTTCGTTAAGCCATTAGAATACGGGTGTCGTAATCGTGCTATTATATTGATTATTACGATCTTATCCTGAGTTAACCAATGTAAGGGTCGCTATTGGTTGCGCTATGCTGTGCACTGTGTATTGTTGTCTTTTGCACACGTCGTGTGCTCGGATGTGTTTGCAGACGAACGCGAGCCGGCGACCATTGCCCCTGTGACAGCGGCTACCGTCACGGTAAGTCACCGTCCACACCGGGGATCTAGTGGCGCAGACGAGTCGACGCATTTGGAGTCGAGGAACCCCCCGCCGATCAAGGTGATAGTGAAGAAAGCCAACATCAAGGTGACTCCAACAAAAATGCAGAGTACGACTCCAACTACGACCTCAATCACAACAGGCAGCTCTCGTTTAATCAGCCGACTCAGTCAAAAGCTACATCAGACATCATCGGTATCGCATGGCAATAATGTTCATTATGGCAGCAAAGTAAATCGGGACTTGGCGCAACGAGCTAAAGAGCTTGCCGCTTCTGGAAATTACGATGAGCTGATCTCGTCCCGCTATCGAAAGGACGCCGGCAAAATGCGACACCAATGCAAGATCTGTGGTTACGACTCGTTCCATAGGAACGCGATCATTCGTCATATGCGGACGCATACTGGCGAGACACCGTTCAAGTGTGGTTACTGCACCTATAGTTCGTCGCAAAAGGCCAACTTGATGCGACATCTGAAACAACACGCAGGTGGCCGTCAGGTCAGCCCAAAAGACGTTGTTCCCGTTGACGAAGGAGACGATATCGATGAGGACGAAGAATCAGAGTACTACCCTACGCAAAACCTCGTGCCGAATGCGTGAGAATGTATTATTACCTGGCGCATTAGAGATGTGCCAGGACGTCGACTTGGAGCGATACGACAACACGAAGACAACCGCAAGGAGCCTAATTATAAGTGCTCTGAAGGTCCTTTGATGCGGTTCCAAAAGTAGGACATTCTTCAAGACATTAAGAAGTAACAAGCTCCGAAGGACGGAATGGCTGCCCAGAGTGTGGTTTCCATAAGTGTATCAATGGTGCAATGAATGCCGGAAGTGCTTTTATTTTCTTAGCTCATTTGAATTTTTTATCTTATTTTTTCCTTGTGTTTTTATTCAATTTCACTGCAATCCCATTGATCGTAGGCGTTCCTATTTTATTCCTACGACAGTCAGCACATCCTAGCGATTTCCTATTTTGTATGGGAAATCAGCATTGTTGAAGTTGAATTATTCCATTGTTATGTCTTGAGTTCGTATGGTCTGATCAGTTCGGAAAGTGTGTATTTGCTTGGAGTTTTGTTGTATCCTATTTGAGGTCTCATTGGCCCTGCCATGTTCGCCCTGAATTAGGTTAACTTCCGTTACTCTGCATCTTTCGTTAGATGTGTGATGAAATCGGTGCATTTCTATTAAAACGTTGGTCTCACTATACATATACAATCCCACATGGAGCCGAGAGGTTGAAAGGTATGAACAAGAATCAACATTACGATGATAAAGTTATGACTGAAAAAAATACTCGTTTGTGCTTAGTGATGATAATGCGCTGGTGGTGCTTAGCGATGGTGCATGAAGACTGTGTGCAATTCAGGGTTCATTGGTGGATATCGCAGATGACTGAAAGCCGATAGAAATAGATCGATATAACTCCACAATCAACGCCAATGATGAAACTTCTAGGTAGCGGATAGATGGGCAAAGCCAAATTGATGTGCACTACGAACTACAATATCCGTATATTATTCTCACAATGGTTAGCTGAGAAATGTTTTGGCTAAAGTTAAATTTCCCCTCTATTCACAGTAAACCATATCTCGTAAACGTGTCTTGACGACCAAGTCATGACAACCGCAAACAGCCGTAGTGAGCCCAACAAATTCAGTTGTCTACTCGATACAGATTTGTCCATGCCCATCTACCAATAGATATGTGACAATGATGTTCTACAATCACTATACGTATCCCTTACGCCGCAAATCAATCAACCTCCAGGAACAATCATTCCGATGTCAATCATTATTCAGCCTATCAATGGTATCTCAACTGTCTCTCGGACGTTAGGGTATACGGGAAGCTAGAGCCAGGGTTGGTTACGGTTCCATTGGCGGATGGACAATCAATTGCTAGTAAACTATATTTCTTCGGTCAGGAACCTTAATATCGAGGGTTATGACCTCCAGAAGAAAGACTAAGCCCTCAGTCACCTCTAGGACTGCGAGGTTCGACTTGTCGCCACTGGCCGATCTCCGATGTTACCGTCTTTGATATTGCGGTGTCTCCTCATATACCGTCTTCCTCTCCGTCGCTGTGGTCCGAAGCCTTCCTCTAGCCCTCTATTCCCTAGACAACGTTGTGTGACTTATCTTGCTTTTACAGCCCTACCGCTACTACCATTAGTAGTAGGAACACGATTTTTTAGGCCTTATCATACGACGATTGTCCGGCCTAAGGGCATTTATAGGAGAAACAAGCCTCGTTACTATCTCCCAGAGAGATTCGTTCTTTACTATAGAATACTATATTATACATGATAAAAGTAAGGCAGACAGGCAACATTGCGATTAGAACTATTGATAACGACGAAGATAATACGAAGTGCGCAAAAAAGACTGAAATTTCACTAGTAACGGCAAATACGTTACGTTTAATAGTTGTACGAATACGATTTATTTCTGAATAAGATTTTAGATGAACTCCTAGTGATATACATACGTGTGAGACCATTTTGAGACTTAGATAAGCTAGGTCTCACCAACAACGAGTATGCGTTATAGGTGCATTTACTTAATATATAATTGAGTTGTGATAGCAAATACGATCGAGCGGATTGTTGTAGGGCGCAACTGCTCGGCCGCACGCATACGATACAGTTTAACTGAACCATAGTAGCGGTGGACCTTGGTGAGCCTGCTAAAAGTAGACAAATTGACAAGGTAATATGCGTAAGAGACGATCTCAGGTTTGTTTAGGTTACTCTGGCAGCTTCGCTTAATCTCGGCTATCGTTCGTAGGAACACCCTAATAGAGGTGTCCGGAAATTTATGTGTGTAAAAAAGAATACTAGGATCTTTTCTGCCTATTGACTCTCGAAGGTACAGAACGAGAAAAAATAGTTCAATTTAAGCTTCTGTTTCGTTCCTTTTCAGCGCAGTAAGTTGTAAACCTCGTAGACTAATAACATCACTTAATTAGGTGACTATCATTATACTAATAACAGAATTAGTAGGCAGAAATATATTATGAC
>NW_019215322.1:0-16393 GCF_002532875.2 Varroa jacobsoni | reverse complement strand
AAACTTCATGTAACATAACTTACTTGGGATATTCGAGCTTAATGTTTACGATATACCAGTTACTTTGTGGTGTGACGCGTAACCCATTACGTTTATAAGCACCGCGCTAAAAGAGCACAGCACACTAGAATAAGATGATTTCAATCGTGAACATTGCACTTAGATAACTAAGAAGGATGTTATTCAACTTAGCACTCGCTATAACGAAAATAAACGTTGCACAATTAAACATGCTTGGTTCTAAAAATTGGCTTTAGCAACGACGGCCGCAATCTACAGTCACTAAATGTCTCTGACTTTCAGAGAAATCGGACCGTCAGCAACGTTCAAGAAAACACCTGGGCGATCCAGGAGTTCATAGGAGAGATGACGCGATAAGGAAGATGATAAATATACCTCAAAAATACTTGCTTCCACCCGAAAGAAAGGAAATTCTCCTGGATTGCTGGCCTTAGTTCTGCAATAGGTTTCTAATATACTAATTTACACTCCAACATTGCCAAGATTCAACATGGCTAAAGGTGTCACAAAGTGAATTACATGCATGAAGTAGTTGATACCTGTAACCAACGAGAACTTTCAGATATATATATATATATATATATATACTGAAATCTATCATCAGTTGTAATGCAACTGGTCAGTTAGCGGCTATTTGTCCATATCCCAGGTACTCACTTACCAAACCAGGTGCTAGGGCGACATTCGATGAGGAAACTTGTATGCTCCGGGTATAATATATAGGTGAAACGATGCAGAAAAGCTAACATATTATACTATAGAAGTTCTTGTACTTCTGTTTCTTCGACCTATGTGTATTGCTAATTTAAAAAAAAAAACTAACGCATATAGATGATGGTGAAACTGGCAAAAGTATTGGTTTGCAAACTGGAACACGAAACGATTCGTCGTGAGGTCGTTTGCCGTAAGCAAAGATTCAGAAGAAATGTCTGCCGCTGGGCAGATGACCAGCTTCCTCGGAATCGTTGGAAAAAGAGCTATCTTTCAGGACGTTGTTAAATATTGGGCTTCTCTTAAATTCGTGCTAAAGGCTATTAGCTACTGGCGGCAAATGCTAGATAGTCCTATGGCAACTGTCATTCAGGGAATGGGAAGAGCACATTGTGCTGGAGTGGTGTTCACGTACGATCCAGTAACTTCCAGACCGGCTCATGTGATAGTTACCGTAAAATTCGGACTCGGCAAATCTGTTGTGTCAGCAGCTGTCGATCCAGACATCTACGCTCTGCATTAGACACCCGAAGTTCAGGAAGCAGGCACAACTGCACAGGCCATAGTAAGCCTAGTTAATACGGCGGTAAGCACCCGGCTACGACCGCGTACACCCCGGGCTCTGTTAATGTAAATTATGCACGATTTTTAAGATATTATGGGCACACGCAACAACATCTTAAATCGTGTCACAGCGAGCACTCCTGGTACATCATGTATATCTCTATTATGCTGTTTACTTATGGCGCGAAACCAAGGATCGTACGGTCGTCAGATCACAGTTAGGTATAGGCATAGAGGAAGAAATTGTTGCCACGAACAAGACAGAGGAGTTTTGTCTTAGCGATGTCCAGGTCACCAAGATCGCCATCGTAGGAATGAGAGTCAGTTGACACCGCACGTAATGTAAACGAACGAAATAAAAATAAAATGAAGTAAAAGAAAATAATTCATTATAGACTAATAATTATAATTAATAATACAACAAACTAGTGCTATTGATCGTCATCAGTGACGGAGTTTACCAATACACCTCGCGATATCGAGTGGGCGCTCGTGGACGGTCAGGTCGTTCTTTTGCAGCCTGGACCAATGACCTCTGTATTCCGCAAAAGCGACTTTGAAATTCAGAATGATCTGAATTGCGCCCTTTACACACACCGCGAAGTTCTTAGTAGAGCCAATTTGGAGTATGTACGAACCTCGTTACAGGTCGTACGTCTAAAAGCATTGTACTTTAAGGCTCTCGTTTTTGTTTATAGCCGTTAGTCCTTTTCAAATACCTCCACAGGGTTTTTTTTTCTTAAAATGCATTCTGATTTCAGCGAGGCAATGTCCGGCGTATCTTCAGCGCTATCGCTAAATCTTCTCCGGTAATATTATTCGAGTGTTTTTTCAAAGGATTTCACGCAAAAATTGTTCCCTGATATATTCGACCAGAGTCCGTATAGCTGCACACAAGCTTTCAACGTGGGCAAAAAAGTGCTCGTGAATCTTCTCGACGTAAGTACCACAGGTGAACGGAATTTTATTCATAGTAGACACATTTTTGCCTGTTATGCTGTTTTCCTCAAGTTCGGGTCAAAAAGTGTCTGCGAAGAAAAATGCCGACGTTCCTGGCCAGAGAATGACAGGATCCACGGCTGTTCCATGCAAGTTTTGCCGGCATAAAATAAAGCTTTGGAAAGCTTTAAATGATTAAGCGATTTAACTATAATAAGCACAAGGGCCCAGTTACAGGGTATTTTTGCGGACAAGCAGTTTATGAAGTGGTTATATTTAGATGCGATAGCGGTGGACATAAGACCCTTAAAAATGGTACCTTTCACGGCCTGGTCGAGAAAACGCGCAGCCGCTGATCAACACACAGCACACAGTAAGATATTAGTTGATCACTTGTAGACGTTGAAACAGTCTGATGTTGAAATTGATGTAGCACGAAAAAAACCTTGCGACAAGCAGAATCGAAATTTTCAGGTATACTGTTTGAGCAAAGGTTTTGTAAGAATTTTTATTTCACATACATTAACAAAGAGCGAGTTTAACATATCCGAGTGAAACATGCCATGCGTGAATTCATATGTAGCAAAATAAAAATTAGTATATAGGACACGGTATTGGCTCAGTTTTTCAGGATTCCTGTAAATGCCCTCAACTAATAGCATTAATTTTCTAATGGTATGCAACAAATGCTTACTATCAGAAAATACATACGGCCAGAAAATACATAGAAAACCCTTTCCGCTGCTATTTATTATTAATTATATTAAATAAATGTTACATTATCCATAAAACTTACTTCGTAAAGATGTACGAATTGATGGCAATCAATTCATCCCTTAAAAAGATGACCTGACCACACCATTAGTTACGTGGTGATTGATAAATAATATCGGATTTCTAAACGCGCGCTTTTTTTAAATTTTCCACAGACGTTGGTTTGTAAAAAGTAACCAAACATTACATCTATAATGTGTGTATTAAATATACATTGCTCACATCACGATAATCGCTGGCAGTACGCCGATCGATTAAAATCTGCCCAGTTCTTCTAGATGTGTCAATAAATTAAATTAACACTTAAAGACGCAGGGGAGCGGTCGAAAAAAGGAAGGATTTGCTGTCTCACCCTGCTGTGGACAATAAGACAGATTGAAGACGGCATTAAACCACCCATGCAGGCCAGTTTCTTAGTATCAGTATTTAATATCGTGATGCTTAACACACTTAAAAGTAGCCAAGGACAAGAGAAGGCTACCCCCGAAATAATGGCGAAAGTTACCAAATTGCTATATTCAGATTATGAACTGCTAAGCGCTCGTAGTCCGGAAGACCTTACGGTAAGGAAGCATTTCATGTTAAAAATAAACTATATTCCGACAGGTCAATTTATGATATCCACATCTAAATTTCCATTGAGCCTATTTTCCTTTCTACTAGTAGGCGCAGCATCCTATTTAGTTTTCAGCCCATTTTAAAACCAAATGAAGGTCAAGTAAACATTTGAAGTAGAACATTATTTTTCGCATCATGCTTTGATATAAACAGACCGCGCTGTTAATAAACGAATGAACAATAAGTGACGTGCGACATTATACTCTACTTCCATTGGAGCTTGCTGTGGGGCCTCGCGAAGCTTTTGAAGTAGCGAGAACTGAATACATTATACAGTAGTACCTGTTTTTGTCACTACAGAAGCTTGCATATTGTATTCGTAACGATCCCAGAGGAAACGAGTTCCCTGACATGACTGTTGAAGATGCCCTGGAGTGGCTATAAAACGACGAAGCCGAAGCAGCCATCGAATTCAGATGCTTCCGGACAAAGCACGTGAAGAAGCTGACATCCAGTCTAAGACATGGGTCACGGATTCTCCACCATTGATTAAAACGCTATAGGCCAATGTGCGCGCTGGAAAGTTCTTGAAGAAGAAGGTGGAAGAAAGAATTACAATAGCCAAACTTGAAAAACAACCATCATTTTTTCACCGGTAATTGCTGGCACGTTCTCAAGATACATATTTCGCTTGGTTCCGCATAATATCATAGCTTCACATCCATGAAAACAGGTGCATATCTGTACATTGTACCTAGTTATTGACAAAATCCTACGACGATACTGCGCGACTCTGGCCAACTAGGAACGCAAAGGTAAATGCATGGACGCATGCAAGGATGGAAATCCGTAGTCCCTAATATTTCGAATGACGGTACATACATCAATAGCAGTACTGAAAAATATGCTCAATTATCATTTTTGTCCATTGTTTTATGACGACTTGTGACGACTATGACGAAACGCTATGATTTGTAGCTTATCACATTGAAAAAGAAAATCACCAATCCCGCCAATGCAATGGTACGATTCCTGAAATCCTTCGCATGACTATTCAATGTATTTCATGTGAATTTGCTAGAAAACTGTGCATCAAAATCATCCCAATAATTTTCCTTTTTTTTTGTTTTTTTTTTATTTTTATATATTTGCTGGAATATGCATTAAAAAAGGATGGGTGTAATCATGGTAAGTGAAGTTTGTCCGCCTATTACGTGTGAAAAACCATACATAGATTTATTTTTTATTTGCTATTTAATAATTTCTATTTATTAATTAAATTGTTACATACTAACATGATAAGTTGTTAAATTACATAATTTCGCGAACCCAATATGCACGGGAGGCGACCAAATCAAGCTTGATTAGGTACATACACTACGTGATGTCGTTCGTCAGTCACATCGGAAAGCGTTTGTACATTGAAGGAAGACTCCCAGATGTCGAACTTGTCTACTTCCTGACGGTAGATGGAATTTATCGTCTAATTACTTCGCGTAATACCGGTCTTTTGCGTGCCGGTAAGTTCCGATATATTGATTTTGCTCCTTGTTCACTTGCCCCATATGCTCATTCAGAGCACCAACTAAATGTCATCTAATCCGTCTGCTTAGCTCTAGAACGGCCGAATATCTCTAAACGTATTGCGAGCAATAAAAATTTTCTGTGATATATCATGTTCTAACTTCTACATTAAATGTTTGCGTCAAAACAGCATTTTGCTTTTAGGATTTTCTAAGCACTTTTGCTTATAGTTGGGATTTCATAGGGCGACTTGATGTTCGCGGATGCGTTGCCAACTCGACAAACAGAAATTTCCCATACTTTTCAACGGACGGTCTAAGCCGGCGCACCTAAGATTTACTTTTTATCGATTATTACGAAACGATGAAATTTTTTAAACTTTCAGATACAATTTCTATGATTGAAACTTGTCTTGTTTTGTAGTTGCTAGATAATGAAACGAAAACGTTTGCTTAAGAAGATTCCCATTCAACGTTTCATGCTGTGCGTTTTCTCATCATTATCGTTTCTCCTATTCCAGATTCTATCCGAAGCCATTTCAATTCTAAAAGACGCCCTTGCTTTATCCGGCATCCGTGTGAGACAAGGCGTCGTTGTAGGTGTAGCCAGAGTTATTCTGTCACGACTTCCTGAGTGAAATACACGTTATTCAAAGGTGCGACATTCTCGTGACGCAACCTCTTCCATTGCTCCATAGAAAACACAGCGTAAACCATCACAATCTTCTCGTTTCCAGCCTGCGTGATTGAATGCTAGCAACAAATTCGCTACCAATCGTTTGAAGATCTTTATTTACTCAGTAGAAATAAAGCTCGAGGACAGGTTATTGAATGGACGCTGTGGAAGCTCCAATAGCTTGAGGAGAAATACAGCTTTTCTAATGTAGTTACATATGCTACGTAAAAAATCTGAGATCAGCCGAAGAGTTTAGTACAACGCATCTGATACATTCAGTAGAAAACTAACACAAGTAAGAATTGTACGAAAATTGCAGGTTGGACGCCTGCAATTGTTGGTTGGGTAAGTGTTGTGGTCATCGAGTCTGATGGCCTGTTGTCGCATAGAGCAGTTGTCGCTTGTGGGTACGGGCTGCTCGCCATCGTCAGAGTGTATGAAGCAACCGAGTTCTTCAGATCTAGAGAAGCAATTGTCCTCGATGGAAAGGAAGGACCAGTTGTTAAACAAGATGAAGGTCCAGTGGAAAAATGAAACTTCAGAAGATCAAAAGTGTGGCTCAATTACTAATTCCAGCTATGCTACGGATCGTCAAGCTGACACGAAGCGTAACACTGATAGTTCGGAGCTTCGAGGGGAGGCGCGACCAACCCAGACGCACAACTGTGAAAATGATTAAAATCTTAATGGAGAAAAGTAAAAGCCCCTTTCTGCGAAATAAAAGTAGATAACTGTAACAGTCAGTAGTGCTATTTCTAAAAAGTACAAGTTTACTAATTTACCTAACGAAATAGTTATTATAGTTAGAATCAATGGTTAAGATAACACTTTATTTATGAACAACACGTTTGTTATGTCGGTTATATTCTCCAATCGATAATAGGCATAATGTACGCTGACGTCTGCTTCCTGTTTACGTTGGGCCGCTATTATTTCCAAATTCGGCATATTGTATTACAGATTATATTTTGGCGTTTGCCGCAGAATTAGGTAAATTTATGAGAGAGATAGATGATCGCCCTTCGTTCGAGGAAAGGCCAATGTAGGTCTGCAGTCAGGATAAGATACGCGTCGGATCAAGAAAAAAGTACATACAAACTTACACTCACACACAGATAGGGTAAATTATTTTTTGACCATTGTTAGTTCTTATTTCATATCTCTTAAAGCAAATGAAACTATATAACACATTTAACACTATCACAATGTTCCCGTAGCACTACAGGGTGATCTGATATATCGATAACACTATCTGAAAAATCACAGCTGTCGTTGGTGTACTTATTGCATTATAAACGTATACCAACGCTATAATGTTATTATGTAGAGACTCTTCAGTTGCAAATACAATGAATTGTTGGAATAGCTGACGGGTATCCTGCCAATGTTAAATATAGACTTTCAAACCATCCAGAGATTTTTCTTCTGCACGAGAGGGTCACTTAGAGCCGCTACTCTGAGTCCCACGACCAATATGTAATTACTATGAACTTCGTGCGATCAGAGGGGGTTAACAGCTGCCAATATGACTTCACACACGGTTGCTATAATAAGATATTTGCCGATTGAGGAGACAATATTTTTTAGGAATAACTGATCAGTGGGTGTTGAATCAAAATCGTGTTCGTTCCGAATGGTCATTATAATGAATACGGGTAATCGTCAGATGGGACACTTTTAGCGCAGATTTTTTCCCAAATTGTATATTGTTCCCTAGCTCGCTGTTAATTTACATAACGAACTCAACTAGGAATCTGGTCTCTAAGGATCGAAGCGTATAATTCGCTCTAATCTCTGTTTAACTCACTTTTAATAATAGCTTTTTTTTTATTTTCAGTGATCTCATTAAATCTGTTTCATGCATCACATCAATTGTTTGCTCTAGCTTCTATATGAAGCATAGATGTGAGTTTCTTATTTGATGGTCCGCCTCGCTCAATAGACCTAAGAGGCTCCACAGACCTCAGCAGAAGACGGAGCTTTCATTTCGTGAAGGCGCTCGAGAGTCTTCATATATTCGTTCATGATGATAGACCACTGATAGTGATATGTTCTTTATTCGCGGCGATAGTTCATTCGCTACATAGTGCATCTCGCTTGCTGATATCTCACTTCCGACTATCTACGAGATTGCCTTACCTTAGTCTTCTTTTGTATGAAATCAATATAATTTCCTAGAAATCTTGATTAGTAGTTCTCTACCGCGTTGACTAGCTGCAAATCGGACGCAGCTTTTTTAGACAGTGATCTAACCTATATAGCTGTTTATTATTATTTTCGTCCTATCATCAGACCTAAAACGTTTTACCCTAGCAGACATCGTTCTTGGCTATTTCATAGCCTACATTGTGTGCTCACAAACGGATACTACATAGAGCACAATAAATTTCAATAAGATTGCTTTCGAACTGGAATGTCTGTTTGTCTTCAATTTCTTTCTTACGGTCCGCTTAACTTAAAAATTACTTCAGGCGACTGGCGCGCCACAAAGCGACACAAATTGAGCGTACGCCCAGCCTCGAATCTTTCTGGAGAAGACTTGAGTAACAGTTTTATAGACGACCAGGCTTTATTTTTAGTCCTTTCTAGTCCTCGATTCTTTTCACCGGTTTCACTTTCTGCCGACACCGCAGACCTGCAGCAGATATGACTCGCACCGACTAGAACATTTGGCCGAAGGCCCACTCAATTTCTTTCCCTCACAAGACGAGGGAGGGTTGCCTTCTCTTTGAACGCCCAATAAAAATGACTAGATAATGGCAATGTCTAATTGTATGTCTTGAAGATCCGTTAATAGTTTCGACTATGCTTGCGGGCTAAGGGTTTTGAGCTTAAGAATTTTATAATGGGTTCTCTTGCCGGGTTCCCTGTGTCCCTTGTCCTTCCCACGATAAGCAATGGTGCCAGTCGAGTGTTTCTATGGCAATCATTTCCTTTAAAGAAGATGAACACTGTAAACTTTTCTAGCATCCCGCAGTCGGTAGTGCTGACTGTAGATTCGACAAACTACATCGATGGAACGGATCTAATCCAGGGATCATCTATCCGACTCGATTTCTTTGGAACGATTATTCTAGACTCTTCCAAATTCAGGAAGATCAGTAATGTGTGACCGACATCGTCTTCGACCCCTTTATCGCAGTAGACGTATCTATCCCGCAAATCAACTAGTTTACGATACACACTTTTTAATAGTATGTGTTTTCTCAGAACGGTTTGATTATAGTGCTCTTATTACTGACAACTTGAGAGTGAGACTTAACTGGACTCACAGGATCTGCACAGAATACTAAGTTTCTATTTCTGAATGTAACTCTCAAGTTTACTTTAATCTCAGTTTTATGTATGCATGCATGCACACATTTAATGACTTGTTTCAGACATACAAATTCCAAATTTGCCATTTGTTACAACATTATGATAAAACTCCGTATCGAGCATAACTTACTCTCACTTTTTGCCAGTGATAGATTATATGTCTTTATACACTCAATCGACACTTGATTTGCTCAATTTACCACTCGCCAGTGGAACAAGTCTACCTGCACCGTGATGTAGGTTCGATAAATACGCTAGCCTTGTGATGGTTGTGGGGTTAGTTAAATTCAGGTGTGTTGCATGCATCTTCATTGGCTGTAGCCATTCTACCTCTAAGTAGCGTCAACTGGAAGTTTCGATAAACAGAGCCGCTCACGTCGCTATTTATCGCAAAAATTGAAGTTTAAATGGATTACCCAATCAGAATAACCGTTGGGTTCATGCTGTAAATACGTTGTTTGGCCTTTTTACCATTTGATTAACGTACGCTTCATTCCTTGCTATGCACAAAATTGGTATTTTTTTTAACGTGGGGTGCTTTCGACGATATTTTCGCTATTCAATTTCGAGCTTCGATGTAGAGAGGAAGCCCCTTCCCCCCCCCCTCGAGCGTGTGGTAAGTTCTCCAAGGACACGCACATCGTTACGTGATAGAGCTGACCTAAGATGGAACTTTCTTAGAGTTCACGCGACCATAATTTTCGGCTCCACCAGTGCAAATTTTTGTCCTATAAAATAAGATTGTTCCAGCTTAAATAAGTTCACCACTATTTCTTCAAAGCAATTGAGTACTTAAGCGAATCCACGTTCTATATCATTATACCTTTGTCAACGAATAGTTCTTCTCTTATTATCATTACTCTTATAATCTTTATATATATTATAATCTTATAATACTCTTACTTATAGTCATTACTCCTACCAATACAATTTCGAGGGCCAGCGGAGAAAGGTATGTAGGCAAAAGGGTTTCGTGCAGCAACATTTTTCGATAAACATCGATCGGGATTGTAGATTTCGGGATCAGGGAATACGTCTCGGTCACGATAAGTAACGTTGGTGACTTGACGTTGTGACCGCCTAAACACGAATTACGATTATTTGTTACTTAGAGTTACAACTGTCAAACATTAACAGAAGAATAAATAAAAGCAAAATTTCGTCTCGTATTAAGCTTACTCACAAATCATTAAGTCCTGGTTTACGAACCGGGCAATGAGGGGTACTGAAGGATACAGCCGCTGTGCTTCCTGCAGAATAATCATATGTAATTTATCTGGTAAAAACCGACAGGTGTTTTATATGTGGTAGCTATGCAACACGGTCAAAGCTTCACAACACGTAACAGCAATACTGGTTCGTGTCGGCCTGTATTCACAGCTCGCTCCCGGCTAATATTCTAGCACGTGGCGCCAGATACTTTCCTGACTTCTAGTCAAAGAACAGAATTACCACCTTTGATTAAGACAAGAGTAGAAATACCGTACAAGTGACCCCGTGTCAATATGTCACTTTTGATTGAAAACGACATAAAAAAACAGTGGCAGCGACATTGTGTACCGTACGACGACGTCCGACCAGGAGCAAGTGAGTGGGATTGTTGGCCGACGTGACCTAAGTGGCTAACGCGCGTACGTTGCCATAGTGACCATTAACTAACTCATTAACACGCAGCTACGCTGGCTAAAATGTCAGCGTTGATAAATAAAAATATTACTGGAAAAAATTGAATTATTATTGCCACCATGCCTTTTCATAGGTCTGGAGAAACCCTGGATAGGTCCAGCCAAACCTACCTCGGTTAGTCTTTTAATGCGGGCATGTCTTACGCTCTGAAGTGATTCCGAAGACTTATTCGTATAGAATAATAGTGAGGAAAATAAGCCATAATAGAAAAAATTATTGATGGTCATCAAAAGCTCATTCGTTATCTTACCTGCAGTTACAATGCACTCAGCTAAAGATGCGCTCCATCAAATCTAAATTATGCCCAAGCAGTGATTTATGTACGAAGCATTAGCTTTTAAATGATCTAAAATCTGAAGCAGATAAAATCGGGCAGATGAAATTGATTCGCTTATCCTCTGTTTCCAGTAATTGGTTTGGATGAAAAGCACCTAATTATTACTGACCTATACAATGATCCCAAAGGCAGACAAAGGCAACAGACGACTGAAATACCTCACCTTAATACAGCGTTCAATGTATTTCATCTTCGAAAGATCATCTTGGGTTATCGATCCGTCGTTATCGTTCCCAAAAATATCGTCAAGTCCTTGATGGACCTTTGCCTGTATGTCAGGATTTTCGGCAAGGAGACACAGCGTCCACGAAACGCCTAGTAATAGAACGCACAATAATTAACGCGTGGACTTGAAAACAGTCAAAACAAAATTAGGAGGGTAATACTCCTAGTTCCTATCCTTCTAGACCAGTATTTTTTTCTCGTAGATTTCATGCTACTTAAACGATCGCGAAGGTTTATATGTTTACCCATAGGGGTGGTGTCGTGTCCTTCGAACACAAAGGTGTCTACCTCCTCCCGGATGCCTTCAAGCGGCAGAAGCTGAGAATCCTCCAAGTGAGTCTCAAGCAGTAGATCGAGAAACGGACGCCTCTTCTTCAGACCGGTGTCTTCTTTGTTATTCGACGTTTCCGTGTTGGTTTCACGTTCTGCCAGCATTTCAGCCTTGCGCTTCTCAATCACCTTTTCCCGTTTGTATAGTCGCATTTGTGTGAGAACAAATAATCAACTTTGCTAACTTCCTGCACCTGTGTTAGCAGAACGCGAACTTTTAACTAATGTGTATTTTTGGTGTTAGATCATTCGACTTGACTACAACATATTCTACCTTAACCCTAGCTAGACCCCTGGATATCGTTTAAAGGAAACTTTAACTATTCTACCTTTCGAGTGAAGCTGTGAAGTGTGTCGAGGTTCTTACTGTAACGACGACCCTCAGCACTCACAGTGTAAAAAATATCGAACCAATGCCAGGGCTTTACCATGCGTTCTATAAGACTAGCTCCAACATCATAGGCTGCTCGCACATAATCCGAACCGCTGTTATCATGAGCATGTATCTTCACACCCATTGCGGTCTCTATGGAATAATTGTAAAATAGCTCAATTGTAAACAGGATCGGTACTTGTTGTTGTTCAATTAGTGTCGCTGACAAAAATTTGCCATTTACTCTTTTTTTTTTTATCCTAAAAATATTGTTTATAATGTAGCAAATATAAAAATATTCTTAAATTTATTATACTAGTTTTTCCAGCTAATTATTACTTTGCCTTATCATGTCAACACCCCATTTGCCTACTATCATGAGCGTGCATGATAGATTGTTGCCATAGAGCTACATAGTTGAGCATGTTTCTCTACAACTTAATAAAACTTCTTGTAATAGTTCATCGTGCAAGACGGCCAACAAACACTTGTGGTCAAGACCATGCACGTTTCTTTCAAACACATCGAAAACGGTACGCTTTTCGAAAGAAATTCATTTATTTACCGCATATAATATCGAGCGTACTCATGCTAACAGGAGAAGTAATTTCGACCGGCTTTCCTCCTTCGTGTCCTTTAAGGACAGCAGCGAAGTGCTGCGAGTGTTCATCGATCACTCGTATGAAATCCTCAGGAATGCGGAAATGGAACGCTGGAGTAAGCATCTTTCGTCTTTGACGCCATTTGCTACCATTACTGAGTTCAAACTCAAAAAAAAAAAAAAAGCAAACTAGCAACTGATTGGGAATGAATGATACTCAATGGAATTAATTGACTACAATATATGCTAAGCTGATACAGCTGTAACAAATGACTCTGCTGAACTAAGGGGCTCATTTGGTTTCATCAGCAGACCCGAAAACGGCCTCATTTGACAGGAGATACACAGAAAAAAAACTGTCCTGAAATAGGTATCACAGCCACGATGAAAATATTGAATACGAATTACGAAAATGGTCCATAGGCAACGAATTCTCTCTTCTACAGATGAAAATATTTCGCAATCATCAACCGTAACCAATCAATTAGATGCCTAATGAGCAAACCGGTTCCTAGCCAGCCGTTAAGGAACTTGTAGATCCACGATTTGTCGATAAGGGTCGGTGATGCCAAAACTGGTCCGATTGGTTCAGCCTTATGAAAAAGCCTTGAACAAATCCTTGTCGATTTGGGTCGTACTTGCCCATATACGTGTCCAACAGGACTAGAAGTGCTGTCGAATACATTCATTGAAAATATATGATAAGAGTTGGCACTAAGGCTACATCCCGAGCCGAGACATACAGAATCAAGTGTAAACCCTTTCTTCTTTTTCACATTAAACAACACTAGGGTTACTTCCGCCATGTGGAACACATGTAGGCACAGTTTAAATTATGACAAATGTACCATTTGATTAGAACTTACGTCAGGATTTCCAGATCACGTTACGCAGAAGACCAACTGCATGTATCAATGAAGATATTTGTACTTGTCAGGAATAATACTTACATAATCTTTAGCGACAGTATTAACGATATGACGATAATTGTATGACGTTTTCGATATTATATGCTAGGAATAGTTTCCGTTTCGAGCTATGATGTTTATTTGATGAGGACTAGGAACAAGCCATGCGAGAACAGCTAAACTAAACCATACTGGCATAAACACATTGACATAGGTGGAGATGTTCGTAGTTCGTAGTCTGACCGCCGAGCATTTGTAATAACAAAACTGTTCTTCGAAACGTTACGTAACTAAGCTTGTCTCAAATGGGATGGGGTTTTTCAATAACGTAATCAACGTAGAACGTCGATCAAATGCCTTTGGTTACTGATCTCAAGCTGATAAACACCAAAAATAGTGGCAAAATTTTTAGAATTCCCAGCGAAGTATTATAGTACGACTGGTGTCATTGAAAGGAAAGACGTTAGAAATGGTGCGGCCGTACCAACTCGCGTAGAATGAAAAGATTCGAAGTTCATAAAGAGCATTGTGTAGTCGGAAAAGCGTTGTACGCTAATTGCGGCTTTTACATAACGAATCTAAACTTTTTAGTTTAATATCCGCGACAGCTGTCGCATTTATTACCACGTTTTGTCTGATCATCGAAACTAAGGAACCTCAAACCCGAATTGTACTCTCAGGTTTTTGACAACAACGACAACATGTATTCTGGAAGAGGCTTTAAATGCTCGGACAAACAGTCTAGAGATCTTAAACTTCGGTTGGTGTTGTTCATTTCTATTGACTTCGATGTACAAAAGTAAGTAGGGTAAAAATGAAGAAAAAAAACTTTGCACCGACAGAGAAAGCATTTAGACCGAACTGATAATGGCAGCAATGAGAATCGGCGCTAGTTGGACGGCATTATAGGGAGGCCTCATTGGCAAAATTCGGTAATTCTTTGGGGGCAGATGGTTTCACGTAAATATTTTCTCGTATTTACGGTAATTAGAAATGTGTATATATATATATATATATATCGTATAATCGTATATAATATAATCGTATATTATGATATACGATTCTATTTGTGCCTACTATATGGTTCATCAAAGCAATACTCGGCCCGAAACATAACTTCTTCTAGAAAGGGGTTACATTTACTAGAGTCTAAAACGATGTACATGCTAAGCACGGATATATGGTTAACGGACTTTTCCTATTTAACGTACCTTCACCGATGGACGTTTTTTCATGTTCCAGTCCGAATGAAGCAACCACTCTACTCCCAACGGATTCCACCAGGACGGTGCCACTCCCGGCATGGTTCTATTCCAGTCAAACCATTTTCGGAATAGAATGATAAACGCCCATAGAAACAGTACGAACCCAATTATTATCGATGGTACATAGATGAGAGTGCGTGAAAAATGTCGAACTGTTCCTAATGTCTAAAATCTAGCTATTTGCCTATCACAGTCGAGAGCACAAAAGTGATTCCGAAGAACTTTTAAGGTATTGGCTTGAACGTTATGTGCACAATGTACATAACGGCCCAAGAACGAGTAAGTCATGCGTGGATAGTTTGTTTTCTTTTAAGCCATCTGGCTTAGTGAGGGCCCTTGTTAGGAGGGTCACGTGACGCAATTGTTGATGCCGTCGATAACCGCTATTGGCTGATAGCGAGTAGGGTGTCAACTAAGACAGCTTATTAAATCAACTGTGTGTGTGTGATGTTTCTCGAATCCAATATGAAGGCTAGAGGGCAGAAGATCATTTCTGTGGAAGCCACATCCCAAGTCATAGAAAGGGCAAAGCTGCCCCATCTTCTCATTAATCTTGTAACTAGTCATAACGGCAGGAGCGGCAGCATTTATACCGATAAGTATTAGCCAAAACCCTCCTTCTTTTTTAAAATATGATGATACAATCATCAGCAAGTATTAACGAACGAAAATAATAAATACTGTTTTTCAGTGTCTCCATTCTCCGATAACGTATCCAATAGCCAAGCCAGGAACTCGAGCTTGTAATGTAGCAAAGGGGCAAGGAATACGGTCCGCTATTTGAAATCACATCGTACAACATTCCCTCTGAGATAGATGAGCCACCCGGCACTATCCTGAAGATCTACCTGATGATAACTCGTATCGGTTACGATGAATGCAGACGGCGTAATTGTGCGTCGACTTGAGTTAGTCAAGCCCGTTGCTTATTATTTACCTTATAAATACGCATGTCGGTGTAATTTTTGCAATTTCATGATAATTGGAATTTATGTGTCGAGAAGTAAAAAAAAAAACACACAGGTCGTCTGCATTCTCTTATCCATGGATCAGAAAAATGCCCCAGCATAGTTACAAACCGATATATAAATAGTGTGTAAGAAGAATAATTGTGTCCGTAACGAATCTGTGCTGCGCACCTAATAGAGCGTTAAACTTTTTTTTTGCAGTAGCAGAATAAACTTATTTAAAAATTAAACACTGGATTGTTCGCTAGACTTATTTTCTTATTGTCTGGATTGCCTTATCTAGCAATACAATCATAGCAACAACTACATTTCATGCGAAATGTATTCAAATACTTGCGGGAAAGCATGATCTGCCTTGAGAAATCCACCAAAAACCATTCGGGGATCTGTGATGATAGTGTTGCAGCGTCTAGGCTTCAGTGACGCAAAATACGAACGAGGGTGACAAATCTATGTCCTCTTATGTGTCTATTTGGAATTCTACATTATATTCATTTATGTACCTATATTCGGCTGTTGGCTACAAAGCCTTCCCACGATTCAGTTGATAACCAACCTTATGCAAACAAAATGGACTATTGTAAATTTCTGGGTGATCGGCCCACATATATTAAAA
>NW_019215321.1:0-16409 GCF_002532875.2 Varroa jacobsoni | reverse complement strand
TTACTGCTATTACTGCTGCTGCTGCTGCTGTTACTGCTGCTGCTGTTACTGTTTATGTGTCGCTTTTCTCTCGTCGAGCGGCCCGTTTGCTTGCGCGTTCTTCTCTTGTTTAGTCATGTATGTCTGGTTTGAATTCAGTGTTATACCGATTCTGGTAATAATAGTACTCTGCATTCTGGGTTTTGTCTTCTGGCGTCAGCGTGACATAGCGGCGTGTCGGCATGGTGTTGATATTTTTACCGCGTGCACGACCTCCCCGACCGCCGGCAGGCGCAGGCAGGGTGGTCGCGATGGAAACTGTTGCCAATAATCTTTCTGTAGCTGGATAGTAGCGGCGGTGTTAAGCTTAGCAAAACAATAAACTTCTATAATTCAGGTTTGTTTAGCCCGTGGGTCTGAGGACAATGGCATTATCAACAAGAACGTCGCTGTCGTCGCCTACGTGCGATATCTGCTTTTGCTATATGTTATACATATAATCCTTGTTGATAGCAGCAGCAACAGCTGTTTCCAGCATTTTTCTACTTCAGGACTTTGTAGTCTCGAACGTGGTACATTTGCTGCGCTATGCTAGCAACACGGTTGTGCTGGTGAAGAACAGCACATACTGAATTTGCTCGTACGAGCTCTGAATGTCATTAAAGAAGGGTTCTATCGAACGCTTAATGCTTCGAATATCCTTGCTATACCTATGCTACAGAACAGTAGCTTCTTCTTTCTGTCTAAATGACAATATAGAAAGCCACACATTAGCAAAAGGCCCGGGAGAAAAACCGTCTAGCTAATGCTAAGACGGGCAATAGCAGTCACTGACCACAACTGTTCCGCTAGTTATGATGGGCGGAGTATTACGAAAGGAATTGTCGATATATGCAACAGCCAGTGTGAGTCGTCCTAATTAAGGTATACGTATTCTTATAGACTTCGATAGCAAAGATAATTCAATCTATCATGAAAACGAGACAAATCTCTGTAATAGGTCTGCTGAATATTCTCAATGTCGGTCTAACTTCTCTAGGTTTTAGCTCCATTAATTTCCAAGTAAAGTCTTCTACGACTAGAGGAATCACATCACGTAAGCAAGGAAGCAGTCGAATCGTCTATCTAGCCGTCGATGCCAAAAAAAATAGCAAATATGACTTTTCCTTCGTTTGTAAATTACTCTGTATCTATTCTCGTGAGTGGAAGGCATGAAGCAGGCCCATTTGCCTGTGAGTATTAGTAGTTGAATAATAACGTAACGTCAAACTGCCAAAAAAGAGTGTCTAATTTCTCGTAAAGACCCGTACTTTTTTCAACTCTGTAGCTCGTTAGTATGCTTAGCTTCACATTTCCCTTTTCATTTCTACTTGTTTCACTGTTATCTTGAAGGAAAAGACGATCAAAATATGACTCCATTAAAACCTGCGGGGCCAGAGCGAGCTTTCTTACAAATGGGGTCGCTAGCAGCACCCGCCCTGAATTTTCGCTGTTTTGGGTTCTTCCAAATCCCCTCTTCTTCTCACAGGTGTTCTCAGTTATGATTAATAGCAATAATAGACTAAAACGAAATAATTAAAGAGTGTCGTTACTATTGTAAGTAGTAACGACCACAACTGTAACGTCCTATTTAGGACCATTTTATTTTTCCATTGCTTTGGTTACATATTCTATTATAAATAATTTTTTTCTATTTTGGCTACGTAAACGAAGCGAACGCTGGCCACCTACAGATTCTGGCAATTGTTGATTCGGTATAAGTAAGTATGTATGTGTGTGTTTATGAGTACGCAATCGCGTGTGAGGACGGATGGGTGTGACCAAGTCAGGCACTGTGAAAACGTCTCTGCGTGCTTCTGCATATGCGTTTGTGTCTCTATACTTTTTAGCGAAAAGGTATAATATATATAACTAAACGCCGGCGGTGGCAGGCAGAAAAGAAAGGAATACATAGGGGAGAGAGAGAGATGGGTGAGTTGAGTGTAGCTGAACGGTAGACTGAAGCGAAGAATCCCCTTGGAACGGAATACAGAAAAGAATAGAGCAAGAAATATCAACGAAAAATAGAAGAAACGAGGAGGAACACAAATGAAGTCAGAGAGATGAAAGGTAGTACAGAGGAGCTATGATTACCGGTTGTTTGGCATTGTTTTCGCCGGAAAATTGCAGATTGCAGCCGTAGCAGCTACTGCCGCCGCTTCTGTTACTGTTGCTGTCGTGGGTAATAGCACCGTGATGATGGCGGTATGTCAGAGTTCGTGTTGGTGGGAGACCTACATGTGGTTCGGCGGTGTTGACGTCTGCGGCAGCAGTAGCGACAACAGCAAGAACAACAGAAAACGGGAATAACAGCCAGGAGACAGGTATACCTGCAAACGAACTCGCAAAATCAAACGTTCCGCAGTCCGCTTTCGAACAACATCGGACAATCAGCAATAACAGCAGTAATCATTAATTTTCGCCGTTTTCTTCGAAATTCATACTTTTTTCTATCAAAACGGCGATGCAGACAGGTTAACGCAATAAACACGAACAAGAGCAGCGACGGTAGTGGCCACAACCAGAGTTAATCATAATGGTGACGCTATGTATGCTTATGTACGGGGAGTCTTAACGGTTTCGTAGAATAGCTTTGTCTGGTAGGGGCAGACGCACTGGAGACCGGGTGATATAAGTTTAGGTGTTGTTTGAAGCGTTCGGACAGGCATAAGCCCTTTTCAGTGGTAGCAGCAAGCGCTTGAGCAAAAATAGCAGCGCGTGCTGTTGGTGGTGAACCAAAAGTGCCAGAACGACGCAACGTGTTGAAACGAAACAGAAGGAAGAAGCGCTGACGTCGAAGATGACGATAGCTCATACTGATATTATGACAACGTAACAAAGAGAACTATTACTGATGCCATGAACAGCATATATATATATCATACCGCCTTATGTTGCTTTTTCTAGTGGCAACTGAGGACGGCACGTTTCTTTCCGTTACTGCGATGCGACAGCAGCAACAAAGAAGGTGACACTTGTTCCCAATGTCAATGAAGACGAAAACGACGAAACTACGACGATGGCAACGACGGCGGCGGTACTGCCAAGGACAGCAATAGCGGCTACAACGCAACGAAAAAAATCGACGAAAAAGCAGAAAAGTGCGACAAGCAGAAGGGGGCAGGCGCAGACACATGCCCGACCGATCCTCGAGTGAGAGCAGATTCCAAAGGCTGAAAAATAGCAAGGAAGGAGAAAAAGCCTACAAAACCCTATCGGTCGGTCGAAGGCCACTAGTGGCCGTCAGCTGAACAGGGTTTCAGGATGTAAGGACCTCAGGATAGCTAGTATCAGAACCAGTGCGCAGAAGCAAGAGACGTTCGTAGGAAACAAGAACAAAACGACGGGAAGTGACGAAGCAGTGGGAATAAGAGATTCACGAATATACGCAGAATGTATCTGTTTGCGTGTGTAGCTTTCGTTTCTGTCGACTATTGCTGAAGCCGGTGTATCCGTTCCTCCGAGCTGTTCTGTTGCGTGGGTGTCTTTACATCTGTATTTCCGTCTGTCCGACTGCGCTATAACTTGTCTTCAAAACATCGAATAGATGGTTATTGAAGGGATAAGGTATGAACTGGAACAAGGCCGAGTAGGCTCTAGGAAACTGAGGAAAGTTCTCGTCAGCCTTGTTCTGTGCTATCGAACAAAAAAGCTTCAGCTGGAGCTCCGGAGGGAACGGGCAAGCAGGTTGATAAACAGAAGAACAACTACGACCAAACAACAGACCTTAGGCACAGAGAACGGTAATCACGGCTTGCAATAATTACATTTGTTTATTAGATCTCATGGGAACAAATGAAAAGGGTTCCGTTCAGAAAGTAAATAAAAATTTGACCTGCGCATAAACCAGCGATATCTTTCGCTGAATCCGAAGCTCTCTTATCTGCGCTGTTGTCTAATACGCTTACTTTGCCGTCCTCCTCGTCGTCACGTATTTTCGTTAAGACATACATATTTGATAACCGCTTAAAAAGATGAACGAAAAACAGCCAAAGCATCAATAGACATTGTTATTATAAATGTAAATTGCTAAAGCTGGTATCGATAAGAATCACAAGTTGTTATCACTACTTGTAGAGCTGTATACAATAATTTTGCCTCGGAGACGCCTTTCATCGCTACAATGAGCCCCCGTCTTTTGATCCGTAAACCGCTTATTATATGAGTTACGTTCGCATGTATGAGGCTAGCAGAATCGGTGTGATATGAGATACGACTTGATTCGGTGGACGCGATGCGTCTTCTACAGCCTGTCATTACAGCAGACCGAGACAACTTATAAAGGTAAGGACTCCATAGGGAACGATATTGGCAGAAAGCGAAAAATCTTCGAAGGACTGCTTCGGTCGATCGTCTATAGGTTGCCACAAGGAAGAAAAGACGCTTAGAGGACGTCGCTTCGATGTCGTCCGATCCTTCCCAATAAAAACAGCAAATAAGGAACGGTTTTACGATAACAATCAAATGAAAGGCATTAATTAGAATCTATATCACAAATTTCTCACAGATGTTGCTGACAACAGATAGGGTAAAGACAATATTTGCATACAATCACCTGCTTTATTGCTCCCCTTTTAACTCCAGCTGGCTGGCTGGCCAAACAGAGAAACAGACAGACTTGTACTTCCGCAGTTCATAATACTGAAGTCGCCGTTGCTACTACCTGCTGCCATTTCCATTGCATTCATACAAGGTTATAAAGATAATATTAATGTAATGCAAATAATAACAACAATAGCGTAGCAGTTGGCTCTCTGTTGCATTCTGCCGTTATACACAGTACGCTACAAACTGATAGCGGTGTTCAACTACCGAAATCAGAGTCAGCAAATGAGTCGTTCAACGACTAATAAAAGAAAGCGTCGCCATAGTCTAAAGCGACATTTTGCAAACGAAAGCTGTCCGCTCAAAGCGTCCTAGCTCACAACGACCGCAACACACACGTTCAGCCTACTTACGTAAGTCACCCGTTTATATCTGTGTAGACTGTTAGCAGGAACATGTTCGCATCTTCTGCAGGTAGAAGTGGATCGATCAACCCTTATGTTCTCCAATGCCTGTCGAAAAGCACTGCAGTGGAAGCAACCTAGGGAAAATTACATTTTTCGACAATATTTTTCAGTGCCTGGCAATGGTAAAAGTCATGGATTGTTTTTCCTTCTGTTCGACGCAGTCGAAATCGCCTTTCTTCAGGAAACGGCTGAAAATTCGAACGACATGCTTATCTAGCATGTGTACAGTTTCTCCAGTAGCCAAATATGTACGTAAGGCTTGAGAATTACAGTTAGTCTTAGCTTGACAGAGCCAAATATCCGCAAGGGGTACACAATGACGTAATTGAAGCAAGGGATAATTGAGGTAGCGCAGAATTACGCAAAGGTGGTAGAACGCGACAAGGGAATATCCAAATCAGAAGAATTTAGCAGCCCCAAAACGGGGTAGCGGAACGGCTAAGGCAACCTGATCGAATTGCTGAAACAGGGTAATGGTATAATACAGTAAAGTAGCGAAATTACTCGCTCAATATAATGAGCGAGTCATCTTGAAACCACTTCAATGTAACACTGCAGTGGGTCCGGACCCAGGAGCCAGCTTCAGGTCAAGCAGGCTTAAATCCGTAAAGTAGCAGTGATTACCGAGCAAAATTCGTCGTCTCTGTTCAACGCGCGGGGTCGAGCGCGGAAGTTAATTGACAGTTTAATGAGCATGCGTCTTCACAGACAGAAGATGGATGTTGGGTGGATATTGTTCGTGTGGATATGATATAGCGATCTGTAAGAGTTAGCTAAAAGGGAGAACGTCGTCCTAGCGACTACAGGGCCGGCGCCTTAGCGGATAAAATGCGGCTAAATAAGGACGAGGACGCTCGGGTTTTTTTGATCCAAAAACACGTGCGACATTACATAGAATGAAGCCGTGACTCAGCTTGTTTTTTATAGTTTGACATAACAGAATAACGAAATTTTAATAGTTGAGTTAAACGACAAACGGAAATTACATTGACGATTGGTGCCTTCGAACATTTGACGTGACGTGAAAACACGCCCGCTTGTATCACAAGTAGAGTTTACGAACAACTTCCATCATCCGCCGTCACTCCACCAGCTACCGCTATCGGCCCCTCGCCGTTGCACTGCCCGCATCCGATGAGTATGGATGAGTATGATTAAGGTTCCTAGAGAGTTAAGGGCCTTCGAGGTTCTTGAGCAACTTTCGGCCGGCATTTGTTTTTGCCTTCTAGTCTTTATAAGTCGATATCTAGTAACCAGCAGTTGGACATATATGACAACGCCGTTATGCGTCACAAATGGATATAATGCCTGGTGTACACAACGAGAGGAGAGAACGGCGATGTTGACTTACATGTAAAAAAACATATTGGTGTTTCATGTAATGAGTACTTGCCGTCACATCCGATGGACGATAATCGGATGTAATGGCAAAAAGATTGCCTGCTATACTCAAAAGCCAGCCAAGGTACATATACATACATAACATGAAATGTCTGGGGTTATTGTCTAGTCGTTTTATCATATTATCATGATCATGTAGCAATGTTTGCTGTGTGATACGAACACATCGGTATCCACGTATTTATTACTGGCAATAATAGGTCACTGTTTACTGCCATAGACACAGTTTAGCATAGAGCAAATCTTGAGTAATTGATTTATTTTTGCTAGTTGTTTGCCTAATTTGCCCCGTCTCTTGGTTTTTGTTATCTATTGGCTTGTCGAAAACGTACCAACTACTTGGAATGGCGTTCAAGTCACAACCCGGAAAGCGTCGAGTGCTCGTTAGTGCCATGGCGATGCGTCGAAAATTATTCGGATGTCCTTATTCAGGACGAACGAAATCTCTGCAGAAAATTTACTGTATTTCACGATAAAGGCACAAATATAGCGAAAATTTTGCCGCTACTTATGGTGAAAATGATTAAAAATTACCAAAAGAAACGATGACTGTGTTGCTGTTGTCGCAGTAGTTGGGCGCACAGGAGAAACGTCAATGAAGGCACTACGAGATATGGGCGAAAATCGATACGCGAACAGCTCTAGACCACTATGAGGAAATACGAATTTGCTCCACCGTATTTTCATCCATAACGCTCCACAAAAACACAGTCAACCTCTAAGGCGGTTGATAACGGCTGACGAAAAGTGGATCCTATATGACAATAATTATATGCAAATATAAGGAAACAAGCTCTACAGCCTTTGGAAAACCTTGGACTAACGCTAAAGGACGTGATGCTATATGTTTGATGGGACGCCAAGGGGAACTACGAGTTGTTGTCGCATAACACAATGGTCGATCCGGACCGCTACTGTCAACAACTAACAAGATCACAACAAACCACTGAAAAAAACTGACCAGAAAACGCATCGTTGGCCACCATAGCAATATCAGCTTACCGTTGTTGGTTAGCTTACATGGAAAATTTCGATGCATTCACTGTCTAGCCCGGATCCTGCGCCTGCATCGGATAACCGCCTGTTTCGTTAATTCGCTTTTAACGAAAGGCTAAAAAAACGTTTGTCGTGATTTTTTGCTCGAGATCACGGTATTGCCAAAGAACAGCAGTAGGCAATAGTACGATTTTAAATCACAAAAAAAAATACCCGCTACAGTTTGGGCTCAAAAAGCAAGAGGACGACCCATGATGGTCGGTAACATATCTACGAGTGCCTAATTCGTAGCGTTATCTCTCATCTGAATTATCTGTGGCCACGCAGAAACACAAAGTCAGGCACGCTGCATTCCCGCCGCCATAGGAATTAGCACTGCAGACCCATTGTAGTAATGTGAACGCACGAATCCATAGACGAGGTGCAAGTAGGTGCACATTACAGAAGGGATTATGTGACGTTCATTAAGCACCCACATAATCTACGTTTTGTCCTATTATATACCTATATGATAAGCTATGGTCTTGTTAGCTAGATGCCGTGTCGCTCGTGAATTCGTGTTACTCTGTTGAGGCGGACGTACTTTCGTGCCACCTAGTCACGCTACTCTATATGGCTCGTTAACATAGTCACAATAGACAGCAAAACGTCGTACAAAATAAGCTTTTTCTAGCTTGGCTCTTGATGCATTTTTCTGGTTCAATTTCGATTTACTTCGGCGCTGTTCTATCTTAGATCTGCGGTGTGGTGTGACCCGTTAATGCACAAGTTCTGTCAGCTTTTATATCGCTGAGTCCGGCCTCGTCAGGCGTAACATGCGCTGTCTGGGTCAAATGGGTCGTTGTAGAGTGTCGCCGGCAGTGGATTAAGTGAAACTTAATGCTAAACCAAGATAACAAATGGCCAACGTGAAATAGAACTAAGCGCGGATCTGCCACCTTTGCTCGCCAACGCTCGACCATAAAGAAATTATATTAATTCAATTGAAGAGTGCTGGACCCGCAGGTACGGCTTTCATAACAACGAAACGCGCCGACGGCAACGAAATTCGTTCCCGGTCATCTGCTGCTGGCCGCACCGCGCAGACAAAGCAGTCAACCCGTTTGCACGTACTCTCGCGTGTATGTATTAGAATGAGTAAAAATTAATAATAAATATAGTGAAATATCGCCATCTTATGTGTCTGTTAGGCATCACACATCGTTCATTCTCCATCTTTCTAACTCACTCGCACACGAGCGGATGGTGACGGCTGTATGTCATGACAACAATGACTCTAATCTAGCAAAATGTCTGTACTGCATTGAAGTGGCTGCGACTTCAGATTATCGCACAGTCGTAATCATGACAAATCCCTAGAGCTGGGAATGTTTTGATATTCATGCTGCTCGAATACAATTGAAGCAGCACCGAAAACGCCGGCGACAATCATTTTTTCAGGTGGGCAGCTTGGTGTCGCTGACGTTCTCTATAAATGGTGGCGACGTTTCGTAGGGCAGTTTCATAATAGAATTTTTATCGCAGCAACGACGCTATGGTAGCAGTGGCAACAGCAGTGGTAGCCGAAGCAGCACATGGTGTGGTAGAATTACAAGCAATCCTTGCGAATCAGTAGGTGGGCCTGAGTGCTCTTTCGTCTTGGTGTAAAGAAGCTTATGGGCGTAACTAGCATGGGACGATTAAGCGGACACCTCCTTCACGGCAATAAGGATAGGAATACCCGTTTAAAGACTGCCTCGGCTTTAAGCGACAGACCCGTTGCTGATCTGCTGGCCAGTCTCGTCGTACATAGATGCTTGCTTGTTGCGAGCACCCCTTAACGATGGCTAGCTTATGATGGCTAAACGGTGTTGTTATTAGCGATACAAAAATAATCATCTGAACGACTTTCTATAGAGGAAAAGGCCCTTCTCCTTCTCTGCTGCTCCATCATTTGGCATGCGTTGAGACGGAGATCTACGTTGGAACTTGACAGAATGTCGGCGCGTGTTGGGATCCTGTAATGAGGACAGCGAAAAGTGGGCGAGCGAATAGCACGCTCCCTCCCCCCCGCCCCCGCGCCCTCTCTCGCTCTCTCGGTAAAAGCGGCAATCATTAGGAAATGAGCATTCGCAATAAAAGGCAAATACAAAAGTTTCTGGAAGCTCCATAGCAAACGACAGGCTGAATCTAAACGCCCATGCTATGCTTCGACAATGGCATGAGCTTTTGATGAGATTTTATGTCTGAACTCATGCGCTACTGCGACAACGGAAGACGATGACGGCCGCCGAGGGCAGCGGCAGGAATAGTCTGCGCACCGAGTTTGTTCATTTGCTAGCTCGCTTTCTCACTCGTTCACTCACAAGTATTGCACGCGACCAGCCTCGCTAAGCAACGTATTACTATAGCCGATGCGCAATGTAATGAGGCGCAGAGGCACAGACAGCCAGACGGATCTGGTGGAACTATGGAAAGCTCGTTCGTTCCTGCCCTTGGTCGCCGCTGTGTACGCAATCAAAACTGGGAACGGCCGCAACGCCAGCAGCAACAATCATGACAGCCCCGCATATGTGCAGAACGGCTGAGCGCACCATACGTACACACATACATACAACTGCGTACATATATAAATATATGTATTTTGTGTCGTCTATATGATTCCATACGTCAGCGAACGAAAGCGATAGGGTCGTTAGCCTATCCTTTTAAGTATATATAGCATCAGAGAGTAGAGCTGGATAGAAAAAGGCGGGGAGCCGTATCTGAAAGCGCTGAGCGTGCTTCATATATAGAACGAAGGTTTAGTAATTGGATTAATTCGATTTGTAGACTGTTATTACGTGACTTACCGAAATAACAGCGTAGAAATATGTCTGTCTGGACAGACGATATTAACACCCGTAGAAACAGCTATTGTTGCAATCGGATCATTGTGGTCGAGTTGATCTTTGGTAGCAAAGTCAGACAGAAGCGCAAGATGTAAACAAACATTAAACAGATGAACATTTCCGAGTCGGAATCCCAAAAGGCTTTTTAGGGGCGCTAACGTCAATCTGTGTACTTCCTAACCAAAAGATACGGAGTCTACGGTAGGAAAAAAAATGCTATTCGTCTTTGCAAATCCCTCGAAGAGAATCGTCCCTCAAGAAGCTGTCTATTTCCAAACAGTCAAGGGCACAGGCGGAGACTACCACGAAGAACGACGTACAACGGTAATAGGAACGCCGACAGGAGGTAATACATTTTTAGTTCCCTTATAAAGGGTTCATTTTCTCTCTTTAGAGGTAGGCAGGCAAACAGACGAACGTTGCGTTTGGTGAATTTTATCAACCGAAAAGGGTGTTTGTTACAAGAATTGTCGTTGTGTCATCATTACGAAACGATGAAATGGGGTAAGGACCAGACCTGGAACGAACAATTGAATACGTATTATAATTAAATTTGTCAATTTTGATAATCAACAAAAGAAATACTAATACATAATATATTTCAATGGCGGTCGTCTTTCTACGTTCAGTCCAGTACTAACTAAACAGCAACAGTTTTAGCTTTGTAGGCGGCCTTTGCCGCACATTATGCCCTCATCATTATTGAATCGTCGTAATGATTGAGCTCCATTACTCACGCTCATTGCGTGGAAGTGGCTGTTTCCCATGTGATTATAGCTCGACAGACCGAGTGTCTATTCGATTTCGAACATATATATGCTCGCGAAATTAAAACAAAATCGTTTTTGTTACCTTTAAGGGAAACTTTGATCTTCTCTTCTCTATTTCAGAGTTTACGTTCGTGAAGAAATCTCAGTTTCTACGAACTACTAGCCGATTCTGATGCCGCCATATTGCTTGCCGTGAGGGCAGCATAATCGATAAGCATTTGGTATGTAAGAAGCACTCGTTGCGTAGGTCATATCTTCTCCATAGGGCTGACTCTTTGACAGCATTCAGCCAACGTATTTTGTCGCGGTCGTTGCTGATTTAGTTAGTTGAGTTCTATTGAACCAATAGCGTTAGATAACAACGAACGTCGCCGTTGTTCTCATTGGCTGTTAAGCTGGCTGGTTTGATAAAACAAGAGCACCAACGTCGCTTGGTCCGTCCAACCTGAAGTTGATGACTTTATAATGGTAATTCCTCGACGTCCGAACCAAGTACGTATGATTACTATAAACCGGAGCACGTGCCTTTGTTGTTGTCTTCATTATTTGGTCGTTCACTGTCGCGCCACTAACGGCGTTAGATAAGTCAGAGACGTATGCAGCTCGTGTCCGACGCCATAAGTCCGCCCATATCTGTCTCGGTGCCATATCGCAGGTAGGTTTGCAGTCATTATTTTTTACTATCTTATGTTCAACACCACAGATTCTAACTGTATCTTCCCTGGGGCGTACAGAAACTAGAACTTCTATAATTGCCAATGCGACTATTTGAGTTATAATTATTTTAATATTGCTTAAACCCACATGCAAACTCGTGCAGACACGCACATATACCCTGCTTGCAAATTCACTCACTTCCTCTCTGCTTTATCTGATATGATACAACCACCTGTGTTTCTACAACTTTGAAGTTCAAGTTAAAACGGCCAGTGAGACGGTGTATACCGTAAGGCCGCTTCCAGCGCCAAACAACGAAAAAGCAGTCGATCCGTCCTGGCAGGCCGACTTCTAAGCAACACCGACAGAAGCAACAGCCTCTCGACCACACCAGCGGAATGCGTAAAGAATGGTCTATGCGTGTTAGTCTGAGAAGAGGATTTTAGCGATGGACAAAGACGCAGTGACAACTAGATCAGTAACAATTAAGCGAGAAGGGGCGGCGACACTGGTGCGGATGTCGGAATTGCTGACTGCAAACAACGTATGAGAGACGGCCTAACTGGTGCCTAGTGGGGAGGAAAGAGCATGAAAAGGAAGGTGAAGGCGTGAATGAACCTAAATAACAGGCACAAATGAAGTCCAACAACAACAAAGAGCGGCTCCAGCCCGACATTGCCACTGTGGCAATGACGGGTTAGACCCGTTTCCTGCCGCTGCTGTGGCTTCTAGTTCAACCGTATATTTCCTATGGGTCTGCTATTACGGACGATCAACCCCCTAACAACGAATTGAAAGTACCAATTAAGACATTAAGAAACTGATGACTCCTGATCTGTCGTCGGAGGCAGAATATGACTGAGATCGCCAGAGAGTCACAAAGACGAAAACCGTAAGTAAATGATAATACGATGATCACACTTGGAAGGCTACTGTCTTGCTGAGAAAAGGATCTGCATTACGTTAGAAGGTTCTGCTTCTAATTAATCATATGTGGTATTGCATAGATCTGGCAAATTTGGCGATCAGTAGGTTTTTTCTAATTTTTAATCGAACGATAGTTTGGTGCCCTTATACACGTTGACGCTAGCTAGCTTTTAAAAATACAGCTCAATATTTTCTCAGGATAGAGAAGAGCAACTAATTAAGGTATATTATATATTAAGGTATAAGATTTTTCCGGAACGCTGTATCTTCTTCTATCTAAACAAATGTCAATATACGTTGTACTCTAAATAGCTGGATTACCAGCTGCGAAGCGGTCAGTAACTGGTTCAAGTTCCACGTAAAATACCGCCGGGTTTCAAGCCCAGGACGTCGACGTTGATTACAAAATGTTGCATACGTATGTATTTTCAACGACGAAGTTCCTGTAGTTCTTATGTGCGACCATCTCCTTTCTCAGCCATGTGTTGCTATACAGAGGCCACACTAAATACGAAAAATAAGAGAAAGTAAGGTAAAGAACGGACAGGTGAGATGGCAAATTGTTTATTAATACGATTTACAAGATTAACACATGTCAAACGCCCGATTTCAAACGAGAATCGTTGAGCATTCACAGCTTACTGTGCGCTAGTTTACTGATATAAGGATCACGAGTGTAATCGTTGCTCTCCCTATTACCAGCTGAGCAAAATCGAGGCCCTGTGACAGAAGACGCTCCTAATTCTAATGAAGTGGCGGCGGACAAGCGAAACAGCGCACCCCGTTGAGGAACGTGTGGTGGAAGGTCTACCGGTATTTTTTCTCAGTTTAATAGACACCATCTACGGCAAAGGACACTGGCCAGTTTTCATTTGTCAACAACTCCACAGCTTTCAGCCGAACTCAGGCGACAAGTCACAGGCTGAGCGTCGGTAAGCCGTTTCGTTGATGCCATCTTCGCGTCGCGCAACGAAATCATTATCACCGTCATTGACACTCCGAAACGACCGGAAACGTGCGAGCATTTCAAGATCAAGAGAAGTACCATGACTGTCAGCGACTTCATGGAGAGACCCGGAGCACATTCCTGTACATAATTAATTAGTATATTAGCTAATGAACAATCTCATAGACTACTTAATTCGGCCATGATACGCTGAGGATGCCTATATAGCTGATTAAAAGAAAGCCGGAAGACAACGGCACGATCAAATCCAGCCGTGTCTGAATCTAGTCACCCAGGAAAGGTTGTTGAGTCTTAGAGCCAGCCATTCGCTGCTCGCTCAGGCAAATAACCACAAACCAGCGATCCGGGCGGCCGTTTGTTAATGCTGCCATTGACTAAGGTGACGCCGGCACCGCTTTGCTGCCGCTATAGCACTGGCTGTCGTCGCTACCAATCTCGTTATCGCCGTTGTCGTCGCTGTTCTTCGCTGCCTGATTAATCGTCGCTGGGCGCGGTAGAAACCGCTGTTGCTGCTACTACTGCTATTGCCATCGCCGTTGTTACCCAAGCGTCATGATTCGCTTGAATGTTGACAGGAAGACGTGCAACAGCAATAAATTCACATTAACGATCTCTCGGATCCTCTGTTTGTCGCCACCGAGGCAATGGTGCTGTTGTACGGCCGTAGATGCGACGGTGTGTGTGAGCACGCACAGCTCAGGAAACAGCTTTTCGCTTGGCCGTTGAGGACGAAGAAATAGAAAAACGGTCAGGGTGGGGATGGCGATGATCATAATCACTATCATCATGTTAGCGATAATGATGTGGGTAATGATAATAACGAACTTGTCGCTTATTTTGTTCAACGTTTCCCTTCCGTCTTCTCCCTTACTATCCCTCGCTCGCTCGCTCGCTCGCTCTCTCTATCTAGCGCCCTCATTCTTGGTCTCCCTTCATGGCAAGGCTACACTCAGGTGGAAGAGGTAAGATGTAGGAAGGGACACAGTGTAGCTACGTGTGTCGTCTTTGATCTGGCAAAATGTTCGGACGATCGTAAACGTGGATAGCGTTACAATTGTTGGCGGCGGCGAAAATTGTTGCGACGTATAAAACAGGTTAGACGAAAGGGCTGGAGAGGGGGTGGTGAGCCATTATGCAAAGTCTCTCCGTTTCCATTATACAAGTCAACTTCATAATATTTTACGACGCTTAGCAAGCAATGACATATACTATAACTATTAGGTCTATATGTCCGCTAAAACAGAGCGAGAACGGGCGTGTGTCTTTATTTACCCAATGCGCTGGCGGGCGACGCGCTCTTCGGTAGACAAGAGAGTCATATGATGTTCTCACAACGATCCGGCTGGCCAAGAAACGACGAGTATTTTTCAGCGGTCAAATATGCGCATCGCGTACACCTTTAGGCACAGTGAGCTGTTGGTCACTGGCCGTCCATCTGTCTATTTATATACAAGGACGATATGTTACTGGTGTTTATTACGCGTAACGTGCGAACAACGTCATGCTGCACGATGAGTTATCTATATGGACTTTATGAGATAGGTTGCAACCTCGAATGTATGAGGTAACAACACCATGTAAGTGCACTGCCAGCAATCACGGATACAAGGTAAAGCGTTTTATAGACGAGGAAATAGAGCGAAAACAGCGGCACCAGCAGCCATGTGGCCGCGGGCGCTAATAGGCGTTGATAGAGACAGCCACAATGAATATCGGAAGGTGGTTTACCATAGCATCGACCGACTAGTCTAGAGGATGCCCAGAAAGAAATACCGACTATATCCTCGCAGAGTGAGATAGCAAGATTATTCCTGCGATCGGTGGGCTGATATCGTCCGTCTTTACATAAAATCAAGACGAAACGTAACACTGAATGCAGTACGTGTAAAATAATTGTTTGTGCTTTATGTTCCACTAAATTGGACTCGCCGTGCTTTACCTGCAAGCTGACAGGCTAAATGCAACGGAATGTGTGCAGGAAGATAGATACAGGCGTTGATTGATTGACTGATTCTGGTATGCAAAGAACTTATCAGACAGATTCTCTATCATCAGTCAGCGGTTAGTGTACAGGGTGTCTCGCACCGAATATCTTTTTACTCAGATGCAGCTTATGAGCGAGATATATAACTAATTTTTATTTTACTTTTAAGTTGGAGCGGCACTACGGATTCTTTTTGTCAGCCGGCGGGCGGAGGGTATCTTCAGGGTTATCTTGTTTGTATGGACGTAATTACGCACACGGTTCATGTGGCGTAAAATGTGCTGCGGTTAGACTAACGTTCTGTAATGTCAGTCTGTAACAAGAGGCCCGATATCCATTGGATCCTATGTTTTATTGGTCCATTAGCAAACGGCTTGCGTTAACACCGTTTTAGTCACGGACGCAACTCCTAAGGGACACCTTATGAAACTAGCTCCTTGACCACGCAGTTGCAGCTTCAGATTGAAGCCTTGCTAGCGATTATTCAGTTTCGAAATGCTACTTCTTCTATGCAAAAAAAGAGAAAAACGCTTTAGCAGTAATCGTCCGTTAACTCGTTGGGTACGATACATTCTCGACTGACTAATGGCTGAACAAAGCTCCCAGAGATGTAGGCTGTTAACACTCTCACGCGTTCGACCTTATTTGGCTGACCTAATTATCAATTAGGTCATTGAATCTGCCATTTTGTGCTCTTCTCTCAAAGACGGCCGTTAGCTTTTCAATCGTATATCCAGCTGTGTTCAAAATTTAAACTAAATCCCTTTCCATCTGTTTCGGCTTTTCAGAAGCCATATCAATATCTAT
>NW_019215320.1:0-16431 GCF_002532875.2 Varroa jacobsoni | reverse complement strand
TATAAAAAAGGCTGGAATTAAATGCTTTTTCTGAAGATTTGAGTAGTAACAATTTGAGGGAGTAACTGAAGGCGAACATTAGAGATACATTTATTTGGAATGAAGATAAGCTTAAAATAAATAAGGCGCACAGCTCTTTAATATTAGTGACATCCTTCTTTCAAAGTCTCTAATGCTATTGACTTGCTGTAGTCGCCTTAAAGGAGCAACGTGCGTGTGTGAATAGAGTTATTTATTTAACAGAAATTAAAATGAAATATTCAATTGCTGAGGCTCTTAGCTGCAAAGAGACTTGCATCGACCTATTGGCGACTTTACTGAAATGCTCCTCATTAAGGTCACGAGACATTCTTCCCATCTGATTTCTCCTGGACGCGTGTCCTTTCGAATCCTGTGACGTCAAAAGTGCGAGAAGTACAACGTCATTAGTGCGCTCGATGACTTAAGACAACTGGTAGGACACGAGCAGGCCAGATAGAGAGAAGGACACACAAATTGCGAGAAGGATGAAGGGGAGGGGGAAATATAGAGGGCCAGTATAGCTAGGAAATGCCACCGATAACAATGTCGGCGGCGCCGGCTGAGCGAGTCCTTTTCGTTGAGCAAGGAACCCCCGAAGGGTTACATTGAACGTCATTGTCTGCATCCATACCATTGTCTATGAGAAAACGAAGCAATCTTTATTACTGGTGGAACGTGTAGTAATTAGGTGCTTAAAGCGGTGAAGATTAAATGAAATGGGATAAATCACTTACTTGCTCTTCTATTTAACTTGAATCGAATAGAAAACATGCAAGCAAAATATTTGAGCGTGTAGAACTATGGAAGTGGATCTCTCGATAGAAAAAAGTTACGGCACAGAATAATATGGGAAGAAGAAAATTGTTATTTTTTTTTTCTTTATAGCTATTTAACTTATTAACAGCAAAATCTCGAGGCGAAATTGTCAACTTTCTTACATTAGCAATTCACGCAAAACCTTGACTGATATAGTGACGCATTTAACCATAGCCTGGCCTAAAGTACCCTATTTATTTATGTAAACGTCATTTTAAAATCATCTTCGTTAAGTATTCACTGACAACTTAATAAAACCGTTAAGTAATACCGTGCGAAACAGCACACGGCGTCCCAGTTATATTACTCGATAATCATAGCACTGGATATGATGAAAAATGAAGCAAATACGCCTACAAATAGGATGGGCGCTAAGAAGACACCCCCCTGTACGGATGAGTGTACTCCAAGCACCAAGACAGAGAATAGGTGAGTATTTGCAAAATTAAGTAACTGTTATAACGGATAAACCTTTAAATGATGATACGAGCGTTAACTAGAAACACTAATAATGACGGCTGTGACTGCAAAATTTTAGGACGATTTACCATACGGCTTGTGGAAATTCTAGTTAATTAAATAATCATCGGAATGGTCAAACCATATTACGAAATCTATATTTTATTATTTTTTTTGTGCGAGCAAGCTTATATCTAGTTTCTCGAATTAGTTGTCCTAATATTAGAATTGGAGGGGTCCTAGTATGTTGATATAAAAATCTACTTTACCTTCTAAAATCGTCAATCTAAGGTAAATTGAAAGCTACGTATTGCAATTCCACTTATAGGATTCTCATGCGAATCGACCTTACCTTACCTTGCCCTGCTTCTGTAGAAATAAAGACATTGCAATATTCGTGTTTGTTTCGTAAAATTATGTAACTGCTGGGGTAACGTAGTGCGTGAGGCTCCGGAGTGCCAACCGTGAAATCTTGCACCCGAGACCCAGCTGAGATTCTGCGATATCTTCAGGTAGGCTGATTTTTTGAGGTTTACTTACAGTAACATCCAGAACTCGAGATCCTAAGCGAGCTGCTCGTTTCCAAGATAATTTTTTGTGTAAAAAGAAAAAAAAAATGGTTAAAACGTATATAGGAAACAGGGAAAACATGAAGGAAACAATAACGTTTGTTGTAATTCACGTGTTTCTTTATCTGTAGGAGCCTGCACAGACAGAAATGCATCCTAGTATCAAAAGGAACGAGCGTCCTTCATATCGAGCATTACAACTATCTGTTTTTTTAGCTTAATTTCTATTATTTCCTTGTGTATCTTTACAACCTATTAACAGTGATTAATACCAGAAAATCATAGAGTTTTTCATTGTAAATGAAAATACTGTCCGTGCAAAAAAAAAAAATCATCTAGCTAGGCAATATTTTTCTCGATTTAATTGCGCTTATTACAAATAACTTCGAAAAATATAGTCGTGATGGATATAAAAATTATTGTTTAATAGTTATAGGTTTTCTGCTTTGTAATAACTGAGTTTGGGAACGAAGCAAAAAACCGTAATGATAACCGTCTGTTGCCCTCTCTGACTTATGTAATATATCCTTGCAACAGCCCAAACCCGGTCCGCTTTTCCTTGTTCACCACAATAGACAGGCTTCCATCGTTGGCTATTTGTGTGTAAAACGTTTTTTAGTATAAACAGCACTATGGCGAATCTAGCTGGCTCAATCACTTGGACGAATTGCTCCTTCAAAATGCTCCTCAGGATGACGCATTCAAGCTTTTAAATCGATGCCCTCAACTAACCGGGATATATCCCAGTTATAGTTGTGCTTTTTGGAGGACAGGCAGTGTAGCTCCGCCAGCAAAGAAGATACAGCACAAAATATGATAACATCCACATACAAAACAAATATTATACATAGGAAATATGGAGACTTTGGCATTTGATTGGTAGAACATGGATGCCGTATTCAGCATAAACTGGAACAGAAAAAAAAAAAAAAAAAAAAAAAAAGCTGTTGTTGTATTAAAAAATGATTTCATTTCAGGAAGACAGTTATCGTTTAATTAATTGAAGACGAAGCAGTCGAGACTTGTAAAGAAATTCGAGCGATTTTCAGCCTGAAGCTAGCCGAGAAAAAAATAGCCTAAGGTTACCGTTGTCAGTAGGATCTACCCTAAGTTTGTCTCTACTAAAGATGTGTTGGGCACTCACACAAGGAGAAGTTTATAGATCGTGTTCTTAATCCTAACGTAAAAACGATGGTAACCAGCCGTCGCCGCAAGCCCTTTCAACTGACAACATCTACGAAGACAAATATTACGCTATTGTAACATCGAATGTGGTATTTTATGCCTTATTTGTTTTATCAAAATGTATAAGTTTAATTGTTAGCGCTTTCTACAGAACAATTAAAACTTTTGATTTTTTTTTTATCAAATTGTACTATTTCTAAGCACGTAAAAGGTTTTTTGGTTCAACGTACTCAGACTTCAAGAGTGTCATAGAGGGACCAACTCCTCCGTCCGACTCTTTCAGCTGTGCAAAAGACCGGTCGTCTCAAGTGACTGTAGTGCATCGAACACGCTCCATCAAGGGTCTGCCTGCCCATCAACAGAAGTATCTGCTCGCGACTTCAGAGTTTCGTTCTTACTCGCCGTCGGTGGCCCCCCTTTCTGCACATCTCAGGAACCCAGTCGGCTTTTGGCTGGCTGTACCTTCGTAACAAGGTTTCGATTGGGTCTTTCCCTTGCACCAGCATCGTCGCCGTACGAAAGAGGCGCTCCATTTCTACCTAACGCTCTATCCTCTCCTCTTGCTGGGTGGTCATCGCCGCCCATTCGGCCCTAATAGCTCACCCTCATACTCCCACCCGACTACCACCCTCATATACAACGGCACACATCGGTATACGTACGCACAGATACAGACTCATCACATCCCACAGTAAAGGCACCAGCAACCCCTACTCACACCATCACACTCGACCCCGAGCATTCAATGGGGGGGGGGGGGGGTGTTGGGGGCGGGAAGGGGGCAAAAAGGCAGACGAAGTGAAACCGGGGGGACAGCGAACGAACTCTGTACAACCGGTAAGCCTGCCTCTCTTCCAGCCTGCTCTTCTGTAATCCCCATAGCCAGTGGGGTCCCCGAGCCAAGGATCCTTCAATGTACCCTGGAGAAGATGTGCTGCGGGCCCGACGCCTCCTCCTCCCACAAAGGAAGAGGATGAGACAGGCGGCAAACGACGCGGGAAGAAACAGTATTTCTGCCTCATAAGCCCACTTCCCTGTGTTAGAGGCTAAAATACCATTCACCACGCGACCCACTATTCTTAGTTGGGATTCCTCAGGCCCAGCTCAGAATACTACCATGAGAGAACCCACCGTGGCGCCCTCCAGCGGACGACGGGTGTTACCAAGAAAGGAAGGCCTGGGAGGGGCAAGAAAAAGGGGACCCAGGAAAAGGGAGGGGGACAGTGAGATGTCCTGGAGAAAACAGGAAACCAGGGCACATGTGGGGTTGGGTTGTGTCGAGTCGGGAGGGAAGCCAGCTGGCAGGAATCGTTACCCCAGGGAAGGAGAATTCGAGACATGGAACGAAGCGCCGGGGGGCAAGCATCGAGCGTAGAAGGGAGAGAAGAGAGTGACTGGGGGCTTGGCAAGAAGATTGGTAGAATAGGATAGCAGCCATCGGAGCAGGCAAAGCTCTGACGGCTGAGTGGTAGTGGGTAGGGGTGACCGCATGGCAGATGAGATGCGAGAGTTTGAAGGGAGGGGCAAAGAACTGCGGACGAAACAAACGACGGCTTTTGCTGCTGATATTTTTGTTGCCCATCTAACTATCGTTACCTTTAAAGCAATGAAAATACATGGTACAATTTCTCAAAAAAAGGAGCACGATCTTTGCTTTTTCAAAGAGGCTTAGCGTAAGCTGAATTAGATTCAAAACAAAAACATCAAAATAGGACAAAATGTATCGGATATATTTAAGATTAACGTTTTAAAAACAATACGATAGCATGAATACAGTACGTAAAAATTATTTCAGAATAACAGAAATAGTGCGTTAAGACGAAAAAAATAAACGAAATGAACCAACTATTGCTGATGCTCGCGCTAGGGAGCACTATAATACCAAAGTTACATTGTATAGCCTCACCTAGCCAGCAAGTATATTTATATTGGCTAAAATAAATTATAGAATCTTAGAGGGCTTATCTCGTTTACTGGTGTCCTGGGCCGATTTAGAGTACACGGCAGTCTTCTACCATCAAAGGTAGCGACAAATTTTATTGAAATATGTATTCGTATCAAAAACATCCTTACGACTGAAAGCCGTTCGTTTGTGGCATCCATCCCGTCATCTCGTTAACAGGTTTTTATTTTACTAATTCGCGAATTCCAAAATGGCTATCTTCGCTGGAAGCAATTTATTACGTTGGCGTAGGTCAATAGGCACATAAGCGGTTTAGGACATTAACAGATAGCAGAATTGTTTTGCAAATAGCTACCCATTTAACACGTTACATGTCATATTCGTCGATCAGGATTAACTCAGGACTCAATTAACTGACTGTAATCAAAGGAGCCATTTAGTGAAATTCTTCTAAATCTGGTTTATTCTGTTCTTCTCTGTGCAGAGTGCTTTAATAACAGAGTACTTGCGGTACACCCTACCGGACTAGACATAAATTTCATGACATTTATACCTTCAGTTACGGTAATAACACTTCGATCTGAAAATTTTGCATCTCTGATTATGAATTCGCAACTCATACTCTGCTCGCCCCGCTCCCGCGCCTTAATCTACGCGCAGGACTAATGCAGCTGACACCTACAAACTCGAAGCCCAATTTAGATTGGTCGAAGGCCCATATCTTCTCTATTGTAGTTAAACTTAGAATTATTATTATTATTAGAAATCGATATTGATTTCTGTAAGTTAGGTGCGCGAGGCTTACGTGCCTCGTAAATTCTCATTGATTCACATGTCAGAGAGATGGTTTGACTGGAAGATTTGTCCGATTCCCACGATTTGGATAACGCCATCCCCTAATGGAGCACAGAACTAACGCTGCTTCGATATCAATCTTAAGAAGTACGTTTTCCTCTTTAGGCTGTTCTACAAACAATAGAGGTCGACTGAACATCTGTAAATTCATCATTGAGACGAAGAAGAACTGAACCTCATTACTCCTACAAACATTTGAAACACCTTTACAAGCACTAATAACAACTTACCTTGATCTGAGCGTACGTGTATCTCATAAGTAAGAAAGGACTGAGAGCTTCAAAAGAACTCGTCTGCCGAATCCGATTCACTCTACACAAGGTTTCGCGCTCCCCACCTTGCAAACTGAGTACTTCTTCCCTCGATACTTATCCGTGGAGGAGGCTATTAAATAGTAAAGTGTCCTGTCGAAGAAAATGGTTATCTATGCGGCTTTTACTCCGCTTTGTATATAACGATGAGCGCACTCTCTAGCACCAACTACTAAAAGGGTTTTTCACTATGCTAGTTTCTTGGCTTGGTCATCAAAATTTGACGTCGTAAATTTCCTCCGCTCCTCATCTTTCGACTCTTCGTCGAATAAGCCAGGGTAAAGGCAATGCTGTACGTGCAATATATGTACTGAATTTTGCCGGTAGCCAACGAATTTATACTCTAGGTTTATACCGTATCTTTTCTTGGGCAGCGATTATCCATTAGGTTCCGAAAGACTCTCAGGAAAGTGGTGCGGTAACACCTCGTTCTATTTCGGCGGCTATGAGTCTGTGTGGCAGCGGCAGCGTTGAAATGAGCTCTCCCGCTAACTTCTCTTTGGTCAGACTTACAACAAAGATAACATTTTTCTCTTATTTATTCAAGTAATTTCCTCATAGGCTAGTTTTGTTAGTAGTTTATATTTTCTTCTCTGTTAAGGTTAAGGCTTAGGAAAGGTGTAATGAACAGGTTACGGGAGAGAGGATGCCGATAGCTGTCGGCGAAAGTTCTGGACTGGGAAAAATCACTCCGCATCAAATATGTCCAACAGAGGCAGTCGAACAACGAAAGTTTACTACATTTTTTTGAGGTTTCAACTTTAATTTTTAACCTTTCGGAATGGACTGGTACTTATTAAGAAAGCCTGTATTAACTGGCTGGAAGGCTTGCTCTTTTGATGCCGATTTATGCTCTTCTACTACCTATAGGCTATTAAGTGATTTAAAGGCATATAATAGACGTTCGCTTTGAATTTTATGCCGTGGCAGAGGTGAACAGTTGGAACAGTTCAGGCTCATTTTTCTTTTACAGGCGTCTTTCCTTCAGGTTCTCTTATTGGCCAGATACAGTATTATTATTACACAATGTTTAAACACAAACAACGTATGTATAGTCGTTGGCGTTTTTCACTGATAAAAACAAATAACATTTACATCGACGCTTTTTTTTTGTAATGAGTTCAAATACAAGTTCTATTACTAACATGAAAAAAAGAATAGGCCCAAAGAAAAGTTTGTATGTCAGCTGGGCTACGATGTGTACCGCTTTCAGAAATTTCGCTACTACAGCTATTTTTCTCAAAGAAAAATTTCGGACGACACTGTGATTTTTTTTCCATGTAAAAACGATTTTTTTTAACCTATTTTACGCCTTGATACACGCTATTCCCTACAAAAAATATAACATAAATATGCCATATTTAGAAGACCGAGGTAATATGATGCAGTGATAGGATAGTAAATGCGAGCTGCGGTGTTTGTGCTTGTATGACCCTTACCGTGCGGTAACAATGACCAGGCAAAAACAAAGAAGGTAGTTAAGACCATATTGCACGCCTACAATTAATCAATACCTATCTGTTCCTTCGTGCTTTTAATTAATAATGCTCCCATGATCATTAAGGCCACCGAGATAAACGTTCCAAATGGCGGAACGGGAAATCATATTAGGTACCAATTGGGTAATGTGGACTACAAAATAACTTCATCGACCCCAGTGAAAGGGTAATCAGCTTCAACAGTGCAGGTCTAACAGAAGCGATTGGCTACAATATATGCTCCTCATAATTATTGGGCTATAGTAAATGCTAGTAGTAAACAATGGTGGGTCTACCATTTGCTAAATAGAACGTTGGTCTTACGCTTAGCTCGATATAATCATAAGACGATTACTTCTCCCAACTTAAATTACATCAATTTGCGCTAATATTAAGTTAAAATCAAAAACCCAATACAAAAAAAAAAACAACAACATTGGAGATGAGTATGAATGCAACCTTTTCATATAAACCATGAGGGTAGACATGAGAAATAACCACCCCAACGCATAAATGAATGCACATGCATTGACAACAGATGAGTGAAAACATTGTAACACCTTTTGCAGTGTTTATGTATGTAAAAAGTACAAACACTTCTAATAGTTTATGTCACCCTGTTTGACGCTAGATCAAGGGCGCAAACACAGACAAGATAGACTTGGGACTATTTTGCCCGCAAATCGAAAGGGACGCTCACTCAGCCACATTCAACTACACTAACTGATTGTTTTAAATCAATCTATCTAACAAAAAAAAAAATAGGCCAAATGTTCTTTTGAGTCGAGTCCTTTGCTATGACCTTATATCTACATGTTCACAAGAACCATATAACCAATAGATGGCCATCGAAGCAATTGCTTAGCCTGATTTCTCAATCGAATCGTCTAGGAAAGATTCGAAGGTGCCTCTGTGACTGATGACGATCTTGTAAACACAGGCACCGTTGGCAAGAGCTGGAGGATTGTTTCAATACTATGTTAGGTCATTTTGGTACTTCCAGAAAGTTATAGCTGATACTGGCAAGAAGCGACGCTTTACTGCAGTGTTATACTCTTTCCCGCGGAGGGCCGATTTGGAAGCTCGTTGTCGCTAAGGGATATCGATTTGGCCTTAGAGAGCCCGAACTGTTTCGTGGTCGCGAAACCTGGGTCTCGCGCACACTTTCCAAAAGAATAGTATTCGTCCCATTTCTACGAAACCAAATTTAAGATAATTCACACATTTACGAGCTTCTTTATACGCACAAAATGATTGGTTTTCGTTTTTCTCTTCGTTTTCGATAATATTGATTCGTTGGCTTAAACAAGCTAGGTCACTTCAGTGGGAGTAACATCCAAAGTCAACCAGTTTGATGGTAGTTACGGCGGCGTGATTGGTTTTACAAGCGCATAAAGGCAAATAGATTAATACTGCATTAAGCCATACGCGATACTTTAAAGTTCGCTCGTTTTGTACAGATCTCGATTTTTTAATTGGTATACACGAGTACGTAAATCTATACGGAGGATAATAGGATTTCTAAGTAATCACCTATCACTCACATAGCCTTGTTGAGCAAAATTTCCCTATCTCTGACATAATCATTTGTAAATTTACCGATTTTGTCAAAGGATGTGATTTTCCGGACTGCTATGTAATCATTGTTATTTTCGAAGCAGTAACCTATATTCAAAATGTGGATTGAGCGTCCGTTTCAATTCGACCTTGTTGCGGTAACGCCAGTCCACCCCTCCCATTCAAACTCTAAGGCATGTCAATGTTTGCCAGTTAGCCCGCATGTTGGCGTTCTAGTGGATTGTTTGTTTGTTTGTTTGTTTTTCTGTACATTGAATACATTTAGACAGCATCGTGTATCTTTCTTTTTATCATCATAATGGCTGTTCTATTGAACTTTGCTTTGGGAAATAGATTTCTTTGTCTGCATTAGTTTGAGCAATACGAGGGACGCCCCCTATTGTATCTACTAATCTAATTTCAAGCTTGGCTATGAGCAGCTTACGCTCGAAGATTTCCATGTCAGGTTTCGGTCTGATAGAGCAGTAAGCGACTATGTTACCGTTGCGCTGTTTTCGAGGGCATACGCCGAGCGTCTCCGTAACTCATTTACATTGTAACGTGGACAAAAAATAAGAATCAATAAACCAATTTGACTTGCGGAATGAAATGCGCCAACGTTGTGCTCTTGAATAGCTGTCCGAATCGTTACTTCAACAGCTTCGAATATGTTTCTAATATTGGTTTTTCTTTTGTAAAAGTAGACGTTTCTGCTACTAGACAGTGTTTTGTAGGTAAGAGCATACACACAAAAGTAATAAAATCTACAAAACAATTTGGTCAAAAAGACAGCAACATTTTCGATCGCTACTACGATAGATTGACACCTTGTCTTTACATGCTATTGGCTTTGCTTCACTTCAAAGATGGCCGTGTCTTTACGCAGAACGCACAAACTGTCTGTTCCGTTGTTTCGGTGTCGCTGTCCTACCAACGATGTACTTGCCCCTATCTAACCGGATACGGCGTCCCACCCCCTGCTGATGGGCAAGGGATGGGAAGCCGTGTTGATTCATAATGAATGCGCTTTGACCCACAACAAGGGCTAACGGAGCTCCTGACCTCCCTTCCAAGTCTTCTGGGTGTTCGTAGCCTCACTGCACGAATGATCCCTACGCCTAAACTATCTATCCAACATTGCGTTGCACAACTGCCTTCAACCTGCGTCACGGTGGAGAGTCCGATTGCAGCGGCACCGACTCTGGCCTGGATAGGACTAGATAGGAAAATAGAGGAACTTGAGGTGAGAGCGAACTCCCGCTGCGATGCAAGACAGCTATTTTCCATTTGAGCTACTCCCCTGTTTGCCGGAGCCGGTCCCCCGTTTGGGGTTGTATTGCGTTTTCTTGCGTTTATCGGCGTTCCAGCTGTCCCCTCGAACTCTCTGGACCTGCCGCTTGGTAACGGCTGACTCCGTACAACGCTTTACCCGGTTAACCTCAGACCGAGCCAGTACACAACAGTATGTATGTGTAGATCCTGGGGTAGCTCGATAACGTCAAATGGAACGTGAATAACCCCGCCACAAACTACAGTGCAACATTGTTCGTTCGGTGTCTTTGCTATACCTGCTGCGAGTCGTTTGTCGTTCAACGGCTTAGTTATAGGCACACACCTCTGCTAATCTCAACGAACGAAACCATTCCACTTTTAGCGACCACTACGCCTTGAACAAAGGCTACAGGGGAATACCACGGGTTTATTGTATGGTATACTTTGGTATTCTATTTAATCGTACTAAACCAATTATTAAGGAGGATTGTGCAGCCTCGTTAGCGTCATTCGGATGTCCGTGAAGCAAATGTACCTGTGCCTTTTTATCACACTTGGCAATTTCGTTGCTCTAACGTTTTTGCTAGTTTAACATTGTCTCTGCCATCTTTACCATCTTAACTGTTTACGTTACCTTTCAAAAGAGTGTAGCTCGCTCGGCTAGTCACTGGGTTTCATTACCCTGTTTACTTTCGACCACTTTTACAGTGAAAGTTAATAGTTCTATACGCCGAAACTGCTGTGTCCACGATTAATTTCATGGGATATCGAAGAACTTTCATTCACATTTAACTTCTTATGACATTTAACTTAAGAAGATGGGCGTGTTATAACTATCCGAGGCATATATAGGGAATTTTGGTAAACATCCAACCAGGTTTGTGCCATATGTAAGTTAGGGACGGGAATTTATGTCGAGGAGGCGACTTTGAGTGGATACAGTGATCTATATGCGAACCTCCCATGCTCCCAACGCTTGCTTTGTCGACGACGCTGGCAATCCTTGCCACGCGCATCCATAGGGAAATATGTAAACAGACATTCAGAGACCGTTCGTAAGAATCGGCACATTCTACTTGCTGGTTCTGTGACCTATGTCCATCCTGTTACCGTAAAAGCTGCGGAGCTTCCGTACGTCTGCGTATTATAGGCCCAATGCTTCCTGATCTTTGTCACAGCAGCTGTACTAGCCATACCTTAACCTAGCAGAAACGCCGTGCAAAATGTTTGCCAAGACAACAAACACATAGCGTTCACGATGAGCGACTTTGGATATTACCTTCGTTTTTTGAAGGGATACAATGGTAAAATAGAAGTTTTCTGCTAAGATTTATTCTCTAAGCAAACAAACGCTTGAATGAAACACTTTTCACGAAAGAGATTTACCAAAGGAAAGTAACGTGGGCGTCGGCTAGGTGATCCTGGCCAAATACAAAAGCGAGCACAAATTAACCGAGAATTCTACTTAGGAGAGACGGTGTATAGATATAATGAATATGATCTCGGCAGACCAATTTTAACTTTTGGCGGAAAGGTTCACGCTGTTCCAAATCGGATTTCCTGTAATACACCTGGAACTATCTTCTATCTATAAAACAAGCTCTCAAGGCGAAATCGTTCTGGGCAGTACTGGCAATGACTGCGTATTATCAGAGAATTAGCTCGTTGATCTGTACAACTGATTTTTACATGTTAACCGTGAAAATGACCTTTCTCAGACAGCGTTTTTCATAAACGAAAATACGGCGAAACGGACTATAACTCGGAATATGTGTATATGTACACATATGTAAATGTTACCCGCTTCATATATGATTATTTTAACTAAATTTTTCTTTTGAAAAGTCCGTTAAAATTGCGTTTATGTGTCACATGAATGGCTACGTTTAGTACGTAATCCTATTTGCTTTTGTCTAGGTCATCATATTTTATAATGATATAGTACGATGCTTTGGTAAGGTGCGGATCTACACGGTTTAACAGGGAGAATAATGTTTTTCTTCATTTTCCGCTTGCCCAATCATTCGTATCTATCTCGCACCAGATGGCACAACGTCTTTGTATACTCCGGTGCAAGAGGAACTTCATCAGCCCTAAGCGAGGGTTACGTTTGATTGTAATTGCTGATCAGGATAGCGTATCGTTAGAGATGGTTGTCGCTTCTATGGTTCTAACAATCGCGGCCGAGAACCGGTAAACGCATGTTACATTGTCTGTAGAAGCCCTATAGAATAATAAAACGGCTGTCTTGGAAACAACTGTTAAACAAAATATCTATGATCAAATACTCGTCGTGGCACTGAGTCAGACATAACAACGTCAATAGGAACAGCTTCGACTACCCGGCCTTCACAGGGTGTTATGGCGATATTTCTCATATGGATAACATTGTGACTAGGCGATGTTGGCAAATAGAAACTCTCTGTAGAATCTCAATGTGGATGTCCATAAGAAAATAGATAGAAGGTGAGTGACAGGTGAGACGAAAAAAAAAACGCGTGCTCGTATCGGTAATCACTGCTGTACGTAGATGTCTGCTGGGTTGATTTTGGGTCATTTTGCCAAAGCTGCTACCGTAACAGTGGTTCTAGCTAAGCCGGCATCTTTGATTCGCTCCGTCGTCTGCTAACGCTGTTTGCTGTTACTGAGTTGGCTATTGCCGTGAACAATTAACTAACGCTATCGGGCATGCTTGCCATGGTTTAACGGTATGCGCCAGGCCAACGATAACAACGATCCGAACGGGTTGTGTTTCGAAGCGGATGCAACGAACGGGTAGCAAAGTTTTCGATAAGTCTGACAGAGAGTGGGCGAAAGCTAACGTCCTAAGAATATGGTTTTCTTCTAATTAATGATTATTACTAATTTTTATTTATTTTCCTACTGATAAGCGCATTGGTAAATTTACGTATCCCTCGTAAACATTAACGGGTGTACTAACGTACTCTAAAGACGTACTACTAATTGTCACCATACGTATGTGGGTGCCTTGCCAGGTGCCTTAGTTGAAAATACATAAAAACAGCTAACGTCAAAATGCCCAATTGTCGTATATTGCACTTTCTAATATCTCGCAAATTTAACAACATTACAAAAATTAGCTGCTAAAGCCTAATAGTAGGAAAGGTCCTATGTCGAAAAACCTCTATATGTTACTGTAAATCTGTTTCCCCAAACGTCACACGATAGATTCGGCCTAAGTAACAAAAACATTTTAAAGAACCAATAAATTATTTATTGGTTGATTGATTGATTGATTGGTTGATTGGTTGATTCCGGGTTATGCGTCCGCTGCGGTCCTATTTAAGCCGTATTAGTTTATGCATTGCTTCAAGCACGAAGCGAAACGTTTTTACGCCCCGTTTTAAATCTGAGTACGTCGTATGTTCAGTCAAGTCAGAAGGCAAACCGTTCATCACTGCGTCGTCACAGACATAACTAGTGACATCTCGAAAGAACTTGCTCAGAACTAGCACCCATAAGGGGGGCGAAACACCTCTAGAGAAAATGATTCTTAGTTATTGACACAAAACAGACAACTACTTATATTAAGCTGGTGTTACTGGCACGCCATAAATACATATTATCCGACGCAAAATTTCTAGATATTATTTGAACCATGTCAGCTTCATAGGACACAACAACAGACGTAATTAGTAATCGGTTAGTGATTGTAATTGACCCAACGTCTTATAGTATAATTTAAAGATATGTACCCGCGAAAATTTCATACTGATCCGCGAACTTGGGTAATTTATTTTTGTGAAACACAAGTCGGGCCTAATCGTATGCTAAGCCTAAAAAGTTAAACATTAATTAAATTATCCACCCAACTATTTTCACAAATTGCCCATTGTTTAAAAGCCGATTGGCCGAAATCCTAATAGTAATAATGATAAGCACGTATGGAAACATTTGAATTTTTGACCGTTTTTCTAGCTTGGTTGCCTAAAGTCACATATTGGCCACAGAGCTGCCGAGATACGGCAGTAGTGGATACCTTGACATTGTTGGGTTATACTTTTTCGAACTTGAAATAAGGCGTATTAAAATCTCTGAGACGATATATACGTAGCTATGATGCGGTACTAAAGAGAACAGTCTCTAAGTTTCCATGTCCAAGATGCTCCCCGTCGATCCGTAACCGAATGCTGGACAAGTTACTTAATCGTACTTCTATCGGCGAAACTCTATATCAACACGACGAAGTTAAGTAAGTTGTAAAGTGGCTGACGACAGATAGATCACAAAGGACAATGATGCGCAAATAAAAAACCTTAATGCCAAGGAATATGATGCTGTATGTTTGACAGGCTTGGAAAAGAAATGTGCATTATGAGTCGGTGCTGCTTGGCAGAACAGTCGACTCGTAGCTCTGCTGTCAACAACGAATGAGATCAGAGCAAGCCATTGAAAAATAGATCACAAGTAGTAAAGGGAAAAGGTGCAGTCCTTGATTATAATAAGGCCCCACTGTATACATCTTTAGCTAGCCGACATCAAAACCTGGATGGGGAATTTTAATGTATCCGTATACCTCAAATCTTGCACCATCAGACTATGATCTGTTCTGATTTCTGTAGAACTCATGAAGGTTACAATTTTTCATCCAGGAGCTTACCAGTTATGAGATTACGATCCTACCGGAAAAATGGCAATACGTCAGTGATAAAAATGGCGCCTATTTAATAGTTATATTCTTTTGGGATATAACGAGCATTTACTTCGATTTTAGTTCTACTTTCCCAAATACATATATGGGTTTTAACTTGATCTTCGTAAAGAAGAAAATTGTCCTCGATAGCCGTCGAATTTATACATGTCTAAAACTAGGCTCGATCTTATTATTTTTTTTTTTTTTTGTCTAATTGCTTGAAAACTCTACAACAAAGAACTCGTGTCTGAAGAGTCAGTTTCAGGTTTAAAAATGCAAAAAATACGTTTCAAGGATCCAACTGACGTGTTAGCAACCGACACTGAGTTGGATATATTTATTTATCTACTGTTAGGAACCAAAGTAACAGTGAATTGAATTTTATTGCTAACGAATTAAGAAGACTACGCTTGTTGTTAAAAGGAAATTTAGCAACATAAACTCTAAAGCATGTATGAAGATTACAATCGAATGACGAGCCAATGCACGCGTTAGAAATTGTACGGTTATCACACAGGTCCCTTCTGCTGATCGCAAAGCTTCTGTCTGGAGATATTGCTGAACTAATAATTGATCTAATATATTGCTCGATTTGAACTCTTCGAGGAACCAAGATAAATTCAAAAAAGGGACGTTTTCAAAAGTAGTAACAGAAAAATAATTTTTGCGAAGTGGCTGAATTTCTTAGAAAAAACGAGCTTTCGGATCTTTTAAATCCGATGATACTTGCTTTCTCCGAATTCGGCTCTTACCGAAATGTATAAATTAGCTTAATAAAAGAAGCATGACAAGCGCTGCAAACTTGCAAAGGTTGATAACACTAAAAAAATAAACAGGTCATAACACATAAGGGCGAGATCTTCCTTTTGCTTTTACATATATATATATATATATATATATATATATATAGAGACTTTGTTTTTGAAACAAAGACGAGGTGACAATTATCAAAGTTATAGAAAGAGAGAACACACAGGGAGGGATTGGCAAGGACATATATGAATGGGTTTTGCGGAACGAATTTTGCGAGCTGACCTCGAACATATCATTTAGTACGCAACGCTCCGTATTTGACGATCATTTGAGTAAAACACCGTTACAGCCTTCAGCGTTTTTTAACGATTGCATGGCCAGCCATGGTAAAAATGTATTGGTGTGCTGTCATGACACACATAGCACCTGCGCTAAATGGGTCCCAAGGCGACACCTATTCCTAGTCCATGCACGTCTTCGCGTGCAGAGATTTCTAAGGACTATTATAATTTAGAGACGCATATCGTGTATCTAACTAGTTTAAATCAGAAATCATACAGAAACAGTATTAACAGGCATTGTTTGTCTAAGAAGACTA